>NW_008464785.1:0-842 GCF_000622305.1 Nannospalax galili
CCCCCCCCTGCTGGTACCTACACAACACTCAGAGGGTACGCCTAACTCTGGGGGCTTGGCTCAAGCCCCAAGTTTGTGCCTGGGGTGTAGGTAGTACCGCCTGAGACTGGGCTAGAGCCCTTTGTTGGGAGTGCCATCCATCCAAGAGTGATATACAAGTTGGCATAGGCATGTCAAGTCCTCTGCCCTGTAGGAAGTATTTTCTGTAATGTTCAGATTCTTTGTCCACAAACCCCGTTCCCTTCACAGAACGCCTTGCCTCACACCCCTCTCCGTAACGGTGACTCTGGCAGTGGGTGGGGTTGCGACCCAATTCTTTTGGAATGCTGGGCCCCTGGGTTTGTTAGTTGGTCAGTGTGAGCTGCCCTGAGAAGGCAGTACAGATGAGACCACAGCTTGAGCAGCAGAATTTTATTGTCTCATAATTGGGCTGGATGTCCCAGAACAAGGTGCTAAACTTTCTGGTCCCTGGTGAGGTCAGAGCCCCACCTATGTGACCACAGTTAACTATCATTCTGTCATAAAGACCCTCTAAATCAGACAAAAACTCAGCAGCAGGCCCAGCCCTAGTCCAGGAACTACTGGCAGCTGATTACTGCTGGGTGAGAGAGAGTAGATCTTTAAGGGAGTGACTCTAGATGGGCTGACTAGACTCCAGTGGACGAACTAGGGATCTCTGGTTACAAAAGCTTGACCAAGCAGGACTTAACATATATGACAGAATGCATGAAATCCGATGGGTTGATAAAGACTTATTGTATGACATGCACAAAAATGCAGTGAAAACATAAAAAAAAAACCCAAACCCAAAAAGACCTGGCCTCTGCAGACTGTCACATCAG
>NW_008464786.1:0-842 GCF_000622305.1 Nannospalax galili
TGTATTTTAGTAAAATTGTGTAATTCGTTCGCAAACACTGTTTCATTCTTTCACACCTGATTATTTTCTTTTTCTTATTTCGGAAAATGACAAATATTTACATGGCAGTGTGACTTACAGAGAAACTGCCATACAGATGTTGATAAGGAGACCTGGGCCTCCCTCTCAAGTTTCATCAGAATTCTAACTTCCTTTCTAGGGTGGGATGCAGCTTCTCAACAGCAACAACAGAAGCACCATGAAACAGTGCTCTCGGAGGCTGTGAAGAGTCCTGCAGAGGAAACAGTGAGAAATATGAACTACTAAAGGGAAATTTAGCACACATAGTATGGGGTGTCTGCAAGAGAATCAGAAAGGTCTGAGAAAAAGACTTTGAGCATCTAGAGGACTTTGAAATCTAATCTGTGGTCCTTGGATCAGGAATTAAAGGTTTATAATGATGAAGAAATGAAGACATAGATAACACTTAGAAATGGATTTTGCTGAAAAATGTTTATTTTTCATGGACCCACAAAGTAATGACAGGCATGCCACACATCTAATATAAAAATGCTTAATTATGGACTTTTTTCATTTTGCTCTAATTCTTCCTCTCCTTAAACCTAAAGGTCATAGCAAGGATCCAAATATAGAAATTGGGCCACTGTCCCTTTATCTGCACTTCCAATAGTGGCTATTGCTTAATCTCTTTTCTCTGGTAAATTGCAACAATTCTTGGAGAAGGGTAATTCTGTTCATGACATTCATAGTAAAATGGAGCATAAGTGACTAAGGAAAACAGTTCTAGGGTATAGTATTGTGAAGATTAATACCACTTGTCAACTTGAGGAGACCTAGAATCA
>NW_008464787.1:0-842 GCF_000622305.1 Nannospalax galili
AAGCTGGGTTCTGCTTGCTGGTCCTTTGTTTAGGGCCCTTTCCTGTTTGTCCATGTACAAGGCAGGCTGTGCTTCTCTGTTCCTTGATTTTGGAATTTGTATTTGCTGTGGCTCAGGTGCAGTTTGTCCCCTAACGGTTCATGTTTGGGAACTTGCTCTTCAGTGGGGTGATGTTCAGTGGAACCTTTAAAACTCAGGGGAGGGGTCTAGGGAGAGACTGGTGGTGTGCATTAGATGGGATTAATGTAGTTCTGGTGGGACCTTAATTAGTTCTTACAAGAGGGTTATTTTAGGAGAGCTGTGCCTGTTTCCTCTTACACAAGTTTCCACCATGTGCCATCTATGATAAGGCCCTCAGTAGAGGTCAAACCCATAGCCACCTAGCTTTAGACTTTCTTAAATACATATTCTTTGCTCATACTTTACATAGCCTGAGGTGTTTTGTTATAGCAACAGAAAGCAGACTTATTCAATGCTATACTGGTCTCCTGGTTTGGGAGATATTTATGACAGGTAGCAGTTTCATTAACATGAGATTCTGGGTATTTAAAAACATTGATTTTTCACTGGTCTATATTCAACTTTTTTCTGGAAGAGAAGAACCAAGTGTGCTAGGAATGTAGTTTGTGTTGTGGCTATTTGAGTCCTCGGTGGAGGGATGGCCTTTGTTTTTCAGTTTGGATTAATGCAATTTTGGGAAAGGGGGCAACTTGTAGAATTATGCTTTTCGTTGTTTACGTGTGCATTGAAAACAGATTCATTCTCTGCTTTTTTATTTTTATTATTTTATGTGTATGAGTGTATCACCTGCATGTGTGTAAGTGCACCCCTGTCATGCAGTG
>NW_008464788.1:0-842 GCF_000622305.1 Nannospalax galili
CCAAACTAATTATATTCATTCCATATCCATAGCCCCACATCATAAACCCACTCTAGCATCACTTAACATAACAGTCCAAAGTCTCCTCTAGGTACCATCTGAATCAACTACTTTAACATTACAGGTGTGACCCTCCCCAGCTTGAGAACATGGGAAATGAAGCAAGTTAATCTTTTTCAGAACTCAGTGGAACTCACACAGGGTGGATATTCTCATTCTGAAGAGGTGACAGGAAAGAGGTGATAGCATCTTCCATTAAAGCCCAGCCCCACAGGGGAGCACTGCAGCTCCAGGTGCTTGAGTCTTCTATGTGCTGCCATCTAAACACTGGTGCGGAGGTGTCTCCTACAAGGTCGCTGAAGCCCCATGGGCACGTTTTTTGTGGGTGCAGCTCTCCTAGGCTGTCACTGAATATTGGTGACTCTGCAGGTTTAGAGTTTTGAAGGCAGTCCCAGGCCCACAGAGCCATAAGTTGCTTGATATTTTCTGGAGTGACGGTCACTCCCAGGCATAGGAAGAGGCACATACCTTTAATCCCAGCACTCAGGAGGCAGAGGCAGTTGTATTCTGGAAGAATGATTGGAAGGGGTTTAAGAACTGGATTGTAGGGAGAAAAGTTGAGAACTGTTGTCTCTGGGCACAACAGAGCAACGGCCATCACAACCTCACAGCGGCTGCAGCTGGACCTTCATCCGTCAGTCATAGGTAGGGGCAGGGCTTACTCTGCCATTTCCATCCCTCCTGAACTACCACTAGCTCCTGGATACCGCAGGATGGAATACATTCATCCTCATGTGTGTACCCCCAGGGAGCCCAACAAGATCCCTGGATAGTTCCACACA
>NW_008464789.1:0-842 GCF_000622305.1 Nannospalax galili
GTCTGTAAAACTCTAACAAAGAAATAAACACAGCCAGGTGATTATAAACATGCATATGCCTGGTAACAAGAATTGTCATAAGTCTCTGCCAGAACCACAGCCATAACACGGCAGCACTGCAGCGTTACACTGAAAACATTTCTGCAGTATGTGTGTTCAATAGCATCCAGTCTAAACTTGAATTGACACCACCATTGGTATTGACCCTTTTAGCCAACAATGATTTCAAATCAACTTATACAATCACCCTCATTTTTCTTTTAAAATTCCTCCTTCACCGCAGTCTCCTTGAATGGGGTTTCCTATGGCATTCTGAATAAACTTCCTAGTCACTAGAGAATGTCTACTTGTTATTAAGTTGACAACTTTGATCTGAAAAAATATGTCAGTGTGTCCTATTTTAAAAGAAATCCTCCTTCAGCCCTGCTTCCTCCAGAAATTCATCCCAACGGTTTTCTTCTTTTTAGTACTAAACCTACAAAATATTTACTTCACTTACTGACTGCATTTTTTTCCTAAATCTTGTAGAGGGGAGATAACATCTTTGATAATGAAAATAACATTGTGAAAAGCTGATGGCTTTCAACATCCACAAGGAGCTTAATTCTCTTGAAAGAGGCAGAAAGAAATTAACAAAATATATAACATTGTGTGACTAAGAGCTAGGAGAAAAGTACAATGAGAGAAGGACGCAGACAAGGAAGACAACTGCCATTTACAAAGATAATCTCAAAAGGCATCTCTCCGACGGTAATGTTTCAGGCAAATTAAGAGAGTTTGAAGGGTACAAGCCTTGTGCACAAAGAGAAGAATACAGCCCCCGAAGGGAAAGATTAAACATC
>NW_008464790.1:0-842 GCF_000622305.1 Nannospalax galili
CACTGAGCCATTGCCATCCCTTGAGAAAAGGTTTTAATGAATTAAAGGAAGCATAGTATTAAAAGAAAAAGGTGAAACACTAAGGGACAATATTTCTTGAATTTATTTTTGTCTTTTGTGCAAGAGTGTTTTTCCTTCACGTTAAGTAGCCCAGTGCATGCAATGTCCACAGGGGCCAGAAGAGGGCATCAAATACCCCGAACTGAAGTCACAAACAAGCTTAGCCACAATGGGAAGTGAACCCATCCTCTACAAACTCCTACACAATCAGCCATCTCTCCGGCCCTAAGGGGCAATGTTTTAAAAGATGACTACTTGCTAAGTCTTCTCACAGTCCAGGAGAGGGAGGGCAGGGATCAAATGAAGAGGGAGACTCTTGTTTTGTTATTTAGAGTTTTTCTGAACCGGAAGGAGTATACTGCCCAAATTAGCAGAGCTGCCGTCCTCTTTCCAGATCTGCATATCAGAAGACTCTGCTAGCCACATGGAATTTTGTAGTCTATGAGTCAGGTATATTCTCTCATGCCTTTACGACTCCCAGGTTCACAGACACTGGGTTCATAAGCTGGTTAATTTTCTAACCAAAGGATAGTTTTCAGTGTGTGAGGATTGAGGCAAGGAAACAGAGCATCAAGATCTGTACAGGTGAGGGCTGGAAAGGTAACCAGCATTAAAAGCACTTACTGCTCCTGGAGAAGACAGAGGTCCAGCTGCCAGGCCCCACATCAGGTGGCTTACTGCTACCTGTAACTCCAGTTCCAGGAATTCTGATGCTTTCTGAGAACACGCACCTGTACACACATGGTGCGCATAAACTCATGCATGAACCTGTACATAAGTGG
>NW_008464791.1:0-842 GCF_000622305.1 Nannospalax galili
CCCCCTAAGTACTGTGGTGGCAATTCTGGGTTTTTCATTTTCCTTATAAACTATAGAATCAGTTTGTCAATTTTCACAAAAGCACTTCCTGGGACTTGTTTGAAATTTTATTGATTATGCAGTTTAAGTTAAGCACAGTACGTAATTTGACAGTGTCAAGTCCAGCTTTCCATGTTTATTGGCTTTCTCCTCATGTATTTAGGTCACTGCTTTTTTTTAAATCAAAGTTTTCAAGTTGTCCTCACTTAAATGATAATAACTGCATCTTGCTAAGAACAAATGTGGAGAAAGAAGAATGCTGTGTGCCAGCAGGTACAAAGTCCACATGCTTCGAAACATGGAAGTGGGTAACTATGTAATTTTAAAAGCAAAGAGGAATACTATTGTTGAAACTGGAAAATTGCACAAACAGGTTTTTACCTCAACTCCTAGAATTACAGAAAAAAGGCAAGGTCTCCTATAGCCCAGGCTCCCTTGAAATCCAAGCTGAGGATATAGGTGAGGATGACCTTGAACTCTGGATCCTCCTACTTCTACCTCCTCAGTGCTGACATTACAGGAGTGTGCTAACACATTGCCAGTCTTATGTAATCATGTGGACTGAACCCAGGGTTTCTTGTGTACGAAGCAAGCATTCTATCAACTGAGCTATACTCATAACCTATTGTCTCAAAATATTTTAAAAGACATATCCAGTGAAAACCTCTCATTTGACAAACAAGTACAAAATAACAAATGAGTAACAATCACAAAGTTCTTTTTGGTGAAAATTAAACAGCAGGTTATCAGAAAACTAAAGCTGTAGAGAGAGAAAGATGAGGGAGGTCAGGGAAAAGCATCCG
>NW_008464792.1:0-842 GCF_000622305.1 Nannospalax galili
CTTACCCAGAGAATTTTCTATCTAGACTTATGAAAGCATAAGCTGTATTTTAAAGATGAGTATTGCATGTGGTTTCCAAAAGGATTAATAGACTTTAAATTATTCATAAGCCATTATAGTTTACATAATAATGAACTCACTGAAATACATACCCTGCTTAATAGTCTGGTCAGTAAACAGTGATGAGTTCTTAAATAGACACTGATAAATAGCTTTGCTTACTTCTGTGTTGACATGTCTAAGTAGACCATTTCTTTTGGACAATTATAGCTCTTAAACATGGCCTAGGAATAAATGGTAATAAGTAAATGGTAATAAATTTAAGTGTATCAGTTTAGGAAATATAATATATAAATTATAGTATACAGATAGAGAAGTCAGAATGCTCAGGTTAAGAAGAGCAATCATGTAACTTGATTGTGTCAGGATGTTGGGAATGTCCCTAGAGGCTGAGGACTAAATAGAACATCATGTTACCTATTGCTACCCAAAAACAGTCCAGAGAAATCCAAGAAAAAATCAATACAGGCATCTTGAAATTCATTACAGATTACAAGTGAAAGGCACAAAAAACTGAAAGTCAACCATTTATAGGAAGATGAGAAACTTTTGAAGACATGATGGCCATTAGAGTCACCAGAGCCTGAGACGTGTTCACAGCCACTACAGGCTGTACAGTCACTGCTACATCTAGAGCCTTAACAACATCCAAGTCCTGGGCATCAATATCTGTCATGACTATGGACAAGGTCATGTTCACAGGCCCCATGGAATTCCTAGGTGAGTGGGATGTGTGAAGTGAGATGATGGGATATCCATCACATTGTGAAGGAATACCAGTT
>NW_008464793.1:0-815 GCF_000622305.1 Nannospalax galili
CCCCCTCTTTACAATACACACAGTGTAGGGCAATGATTTTGAAATATTCTCACCACAATAGCAATACCTGAATTTCACCCTAGAAGTGGCACGTACCAATAGATCAATTACTATGAGAAAGATCAGAAAGTCTATCATTAAGGTTTAGCATTAAGTTTCAAAGTATTAAACTTTTCACATTATAATAAAAAAGTGAAGAAGTCCAATTTATTGATGATGCAGATGATGCTACAGGTCCAGGATTACCTTCCTTATTCTGGAAATCATACAAAAATATAAGTTCAATAAGAGGGTGCATAAGTACAAAGGTTGAGTGGCCTTTGAGTTCCTGAATCTATCAGTCAAGGTACATAACCTAGCTGCTATAACAAAGAACTCCCACACCTCATAGAGCGACAGAATAAAGGCTTGTTTCTGGCTTACAACAGACATCTGAGTGTTGGGTATGCATCATGTCACATGGTGGGTACGGGATCCAAGCTCCTTTTATCTAGAAACCTCAGGGTCCTGAACCTTCATCGCATCTTTGGTATCATGCTGGGAGGGTGAATTTAAGAGCCAGCCTGGTATACATTTCATCAGCCCTTATTACACTGGCCATTATGGCTTTACCAAAATGCAATGAAGTCTGGGAAACGCAAACCTTCTGTGTGCCTAGAATGATAATAAAATGGAGTTTAGGGGATTTCCTAGTTTGTTTCTACCACACAGCCCTTCTTCTCTCAAGCAGGGAGAGACTTAATAAAGGAAACTACAGCCTTTCCATAAGGGGACACACACACACACACACACACACACACACACACACACACACA
>NW_008464794.1:0-842 GCF_000622305.1 Nannospalax galili
AGGATGCTTCTTTGCTAGGTCTCTCCAGGACAGTGGAGCTTTATCACTTTCTTGGAGAGCTCCATATACTGATCATATTTCTTTTACTCCTCCTTTCATACAAGAGTACCATATGATGTGTTGCTTGGTAGGACCCTGTCCTGGTTTTTCAGATGTTAAGAGCGGGGTATTTATTGTCAGTAAGGTCTCAGATCAAATCATGGATGGGCTGCTTAGGACCTTGAGTAGTTTACTTAACCTCTGAGTTTCTGTTTCCTTACTTGTAAAATGAGGTTGATAGTGTCTGTCTTATAACATGGCTGAGGTGACTCGTATGGCCTTTGTGTACTGTTGTTGATAGTAACAGCTATTGGCAAATAAATACTGACCTGAGCAGGTCATGCTGGGAGTTTATTTTAGTCAGCTGTGTGGGATTCAGAGTAGACTGGGAGATTTATGAGGATTTGTTTTAATTCTGTACAAATATTTTTGATATCCCACCAGGTACCAGACACTAGAGGATAGAGATAACATTCATTCACCTTCTGAGGTCAGAGAAACTAATGGGCATTTCTTGGCACGACCGATCTTGTCTCTTGGCTTCACTTTTCACAGATGGGATTCATCCACCTGTGCCTGGAGTAGGTGCTTTCTGTCAACACGGCATACTTTGCCTTAGATTACAGATTCTTCCAAATATCTGCTCACCTGGCCTCTCCTCTTGGATGCTTCATGGTGTCTGAACCCTAGCATGTCTGAAATGGAACTCTTGAATCCCACCTATGACTTGATCTTCCTCCCATCGTCCTGTCTTAGGAAAAGAAAACGTGACCATCCACTCAGATGTTCAAGCCAAAGCCTAG
>NW_008464795.1:0-842 GCF_000622305.1 Nannospalax galili
AGTCATTTTTGAACTTGGGCATTCATTTGTAAATTTTTCTGTGCTTTTAGATGAACAACCAAGATCAAAGCCTTTTAATGATCTATTGAAAGAAAATTAATTTTAGGCAGAGGGTTGTAGCATTTTCTTTTCTGAAACTTGGTGGCAAAGTCTTGAGATTGTTTTTAGCATGATATTTTTCAAACTTTCTTTGTTGTACTTTTTAGCTAGAAAACCCTCTTAGAATCATTGTAAATGGCTTTTATTTATTTATTTGTATGTTTATTTTTGAGATTGAGTTTTATATAGCCCAGGCTGGCCTTAAACTCATTATGTGACAGAGGTTGGCTTTAAATTCCTCATCTTTCTAACTCCAGCTCCAAGCCCTGGGGTTACAGATGTGTGACACCACACCCACTCTAAGCATTGTCAAATACTTGTTGGGAGGAAGTCCACTGTGGCATTTGAGTACTTTGGTGCTAAGCCGGTTTTGCCACTCATCAGCTGGCAGCCTGGGCACATGAAATTACCACTTTGAGTTTGATTTCTTTGGTCTGTGAGTTGGAAATGACACAATCCTTGTTCCTTGGCACAGTGTCTGGCATATGGCACTGCATCTATCCACACCAATCACATAAAACCAGAGAGCTTTATCTTCCACAGTTGCTCCCCTCTCTCTTGCAGAAGCAGCCAGTATCAGAAGGGTCTTCTGTGGATTGTTTGTTTGAGAGAGGGTCTTACTACATAGCCTGGTACTCACTATGTAGCCCAGGCAGATCTTGAACTCATTGACAATCCTCCTGCCTCAGTCTCCCAAGTGCTATCAGAAGCATAGATGGACATGTTTGTGATTTTCCATGTCA
>NW_008464796.1:0-842 GCF_000622305.1 Nannospalax galili
TTTCTATACCTTTGTCTTAGTTTTTTTTTAATGTTGCTGTGATAAAAACACCTTGACAAACTCAAGAGTTTATTTTGGCAGGAGCTAGAGGCTGACTGGTCATATTGCATCTTCATTCAGAAAACCTAGAGTGAGCAGGAAGTAGGGCCAGACTATAAAGCCTCAAGGCCACCCCCAGTGACTCACTTCCTCCAGTGAGACCTTACCTCCTAAAACTTTTCAAACAGGGATACCAGCTGGGGACCAAGTGTTCAAACACGAGAGCCCATGGGGGCAGGGGGCAGGATTCACATTCAAACCACAACACCTGCACACCCAGGGTTGTGTAAAACACCAACATTTCTTGGACACAAAGGGGTTCCAGGGAAAAATGTTTAAGAAGCCCCAAATTAGAACCGGCTCAAGTAGGGAGATACAAATTCCAAATGTTGCCTGAAGAAGAAAAACTGAACAGATGAATACTCACGAAATAACCCGAGAAGTCGTAGGTCTTGGAGTCCGTCTGAAGGGACAGGGCAGATGGCATCCTGGCATGCTTTACCAACCAACACCATGGTCAGAATCCAGGGAGCACAGCCATGTGAGGCCGGGTTCCAGCACAAGGCTGGGGCTCGTAGCCTGGCCACCTCTGACCAGCCTCAGGCCAGGTTCTTGTCTTGGCCATATATGGTGTTTCTGGACCACACAGCTGGGCTTTACTGGCCTGGGTGGGGGCCCTGACAGAGCTGGGGAGTGTGTGGAACTTAACCTAGTGCTGTCTCCTGCTTTTATGATTTTCTTAACGTTTTCCCACCAAATGTGCGGCAGAGTCACAGGGGCCTTGTGCAGTTAGGTGAGGCAGC
>NW_008464797.1:0-842 GCF_000622305.1 Nannospalax galili
CACACACGCACACACACACACACACAAAACATGCAGGCCGTGGGTGTGGGGGAAAGGCTGCCTCCCTAATTAGGTCCTGGCATGCTGCTGGTCCACGGGTTGCACATGGCCTTAGGGGTTGACCAAGAGCATCCTTGTATCATCAAACAGGTGAAAAAATGAGCCATCCCTGAGCAAACTAGTTTCTCCAATAGACCTGCTGTAACCAGTGTACAGAACATTTTATACTGGTACAGTGTCTCTGACTAGGAACAGCTCACCATTTCTAACTTCTTTTTCTTTTTTATTAATGTTGGTGCTCTGAGTTCGTCAAGAGTGGCCTGAATCTAGAGATTTGATGTTCATGTGATATGCAGGCAGCCTTCCTGGGCATTGGCTCTCTGTCTTTGGAAGAGAAGTGACAAAAACTTTGCAGGTTGTGAGGCTTGCCCTCCTGAATGTCCTCCCGACACAAAGGGATCAGAGACAGACTTGCCATGAGGGTAAACTGAGTCAGTACTTGTAAGTCCTTGTAACAGGGTCATAACTGCACATAGTGAGTACTGTGTACATGTTTATTGAATATAGTTTTGTGTGCTGGGTGTCCCCAAGACGTACCTTTGGACAGTGACACATGGCACCAGGTGGTCAGCAGCATCAGGCTCCTGGAGCAGCAGAAACCATAGGCCAGCCTCCCTGAGCATCCCTCGTACTCACCAGCCACTTCTTTCTAGGTTAAACTGGTTAGCATCGATGCAGCAGAAATAGCAGATGGCAACCCCTCGCTGGTTCTCGGGCTGATTTGGAACATAATCCTCTTCTTCCAGGTGAGCCCATTTCCCTTGGTGACGTAATGCTCTTGA
>NW_008464798.1:0-842 GCF_000622305.1 Nannospalax galili
TTTAAATAATGTGTGTAAACTTCCACAAAAGGAGAATTATATTCCTGAGATGATTCTTAACTGAAGAACTGTCTAAAAGTAAAGTCAGCTTCATTTTTAACTCATATTCTATAAACTTCCCAACTAAAAAACTTATATAACCTACACCTAAAAAGGAATACTCTTCTTCTAGGTAAAATCAGTCTTACTAAAAACTGCACACAGTTGATTTTCAAGCTTTCAGCCTATGGGTTTCATAATGCTGATGAGCCATTCTGTAAGATTCAGTGACAGCCAGCTGCATTCTGGACAAAACAACGTCTATAGTTCCATAACATAGAACTACCAAAAGGAGCACAGCTATCTGCTAACATCAAGATGTGTCCCTCTTGGACCATTCCAAGCAAGAGTAGATACATCTTAGGACAACAGCACATTCAAAGACACTCTAAAATCTTTGAAAATATATTAATAAGTCTCCAACACAATGGGAATATAATAAATCAAAAGAAAAAGAAAATAGTCATTAGGTAAACAAGACAAGACCCTCAGTGAGGTGGCATAAAATGCAGGCTGCTTGCATCCATGATTTTCAGAACTTGCACATAAGCCTGGCCTCAGAGTTCAGCCAGTTCCTAGTAAGAGTACATAAACGTCAATAAACTGAAGTCTCTAATAAGATTTTAAGTGTAATGATTACTACATGCTAGACTATATTCAAAGCAGTGAAATACAGTATAAGCAAAAAGATTACAAATAGGGGTTGGAGAGATGGCTTAGTGGTTAAGAGCATGGTTCTTCTTGCAGAAGATCCCAGTTCTCAGCACCTACATGGTGGCTAACAACCATCTGTAACTCCAGTT
>NW_008464799.1:0-840 GCF_000622305.1 Nannospalax galili
GCAGCTGTGCTTACATGCACAAGACCTGCTCAAGATTGGGCCTTCATCATCACCACCAGGCTCATCCCTTGCTGAAGGACTTACTGGCAGTTTGCAGTTGTTGGGGGAGGGGGTGTTATTTTCTCCACTGATAAACTGCCCTACTCCAGTAAATAACCTCCCACCCACGCTCCAGCAAGAAATCCTTATTAAATACAGTGGACTGTCCACAAAAGATGACATGAAGGCTGGAGAGATGGCTCAGCAGTTAAGACCCCTGGTTGCTCTTGCAGAGGACCTGGGTTCGATTCCTAGGTTTGATTCCCAGCACCCACATGGCAGTCATCTGCAACTCCAGTTCCAGGGGAACCAACAGCCTCTTCTGGCTTCTCCAGGCACTGCATGACACAGGTGCACTTACACACTTGCAGGCAAAACAACCATACACATAAAATAAAATTAAAAGAAATAGTTCAAGGTTGGGCTGAGATGGCTCTGTGGCTTCCCACTGAGTCTGAGGACCTGAGTTCAATTCTGATTCCCAGGACCCACATGGTGTAAGGAGAGAACCGACTCCTAAAAGTTGTCTTCTGACCTCCACACATAGAGGCATCTGTGTTCCCCAATCACAATTTTTTTGAGACAGGGTCTCATATGGTCCAGGCTCATCCTGAACCCCCGATCCTCCTACTTTTACATCCTGAGCACTGAAACAACAGGTGTGCACCGTCATACCTAATTTATGAAGTGCTTGGGATTAGACCCAGGGCCTTGTGATGTTAGGCAAGGACTCTACCAATAAGCTACATCCGCAGTCTGTGTGTGTGTGCATGTGTGTGTGTGTGTGTGTGTGTGTGTGTG
>NW_008464800.1:0-843 GCF_000622305.1 Nannospalax galili
TTTGACAATATAAAAATCAGACCAAATCAGGCTTCAGTGGAGGTGGGGGTGACGATGTGTAGGTACTGAGTGATTTTGCATGCCCTGGCCGTGCTTGTTCCTCCAACCCCCCTACTTGCATTCCCAGAGATCAGGCGAGTCTGCCGTTTCCTCTTCAGTACAACCCGCATTTCTTGCCTCTTAGTCCTATGTCCGCAGATGTCTGTCCAAGTACAACCAGTTTCCTGGACCCACACTAATTCTCCAGCGGTTGCTTAGGCACTGAAAAGGGAAACATTTAAGGTTTGGATATCTAAAAAGGTAGAGCCTGACTGCATCCTGAGGTGAGGGCCTGGTGGCCAGGAGCCTTAAAAAGTACAACCCACGGAGGCAAAGAAGCAGTCCCACAGAAGTAGGTGCCCTGGGCGCCCGGCTAAACGCTGCTACTGCTGACCAGCATCAGCTACACCCACCGACAAAGCGCTCCTTTGGGCCACAAGGGTGGGCAGAAGATCTAGGCTGCAGACTAGTAAGCAGAGGCTGGATCAGGCATGAGCAGAGAGCAGACTGCAGTAGGGTAGGCGGTGGAGTGAGCAGCAGAATTGTGGCTTGGGAACCCAAAGCTGAAACAGGTATCTCCCAAGAAGCCCTCCTCACACCCTGCTATCGGCCGGATGCCCCACGTGGGATCTCAGGAAGAGCCCTGAAAACACAGGACAGTTCTCAAGTGGACTAGCCGTCCAAACCTCCTCAGAGCCTCAGTTTCCTAAAGGTCTGCATGGGGAAATTTCAACCCTTAATTCACCAGAGGCGGCCGGGCGTGGTGGCGCACGCCTTTAATCCCAGCACTTGGGAGGGAGAGGC
>NW_008464801.1:0-843 GCF_000622305.1 Nannospalax galili
GGACCTCCCTGTAGCCTCAGCTGTCCTGGAACTCACTATGCAGACCAGGTTGGCCTCAATCTCAGAGAGATTCATCTGCCTCTGTCTCTTGAGTGCTGAGACTAAAGGCATGAGCCAGGCCTCTAATACAGTTATAGTGAACAAATATGGATTAAGTGCCTTCTGCATCCCAGGAAAATACAACATAGCACCTAAGCACTCACCATAAAAATGCAGTGATGAAAAGTAAGTACAATACAAGATGGCATCAGCTAAGCTCCCAAGAGGAACAAATGACGAGGGAAAGTCCCTCTTGTTCTGAAGTCAGGGATCCTGAAAGGTTTTTCTGACTTGGAACTTGGGATAGGTTTTCAAAAATTCATGAGATTTAATATACATCCATTGTTAAAAATATTGTAAAACACATAAAAATGCAACTATAACTACCAATAATCTCATGCCTAGAGATTGTCAATAATTATACTATAGTATGGTTTTTCCTTCATATATATATAAACAAAACAATATAAAAATTGGAGCAAACTAAAGATTCACATCATCAGTTTTTACTGAACAAATAATGAGCTCTTTTAAACACTGCATAATCTTTGGCATGTTAATTTGTTATCTAGTTTTCAGTTATGTTGTACCTGGAGCGATTAGAAAACCTCTTCATGCTGGTAACTTATTGTTTTCATTTCTTTGCTATTATATAACTCACACTGACATCATAAAGTGCTTACTTCATTGTACATACTTGTTCATAAGTATTTGTGCACATTTCTAATTATTTCTTTATAATAAATTATTGAGCTGTAATTATTAGATCAAAGGACACAAATTTCTTGAATATATTATACCTAT
>NW_008464802.1:0-843 GCF_000622305.1 Nannospalax galili
GTCAAAGGAGGCCAGAGAGGCGGTGCGAGGTGGTGCAGGCAGGCAGATTGGGCGTGTTTCTAGATACACGGGACACCTAGAAAGCAGACCTGGGGTGTGGAGCAAATTTGGACAGAAAAGGACCTAAAAATAAGCCCCTTGAGATGGTGTCACAGAGGCCACACCTGTTTGTCACCACCCAGGGTCAACAGGCTGGCGGGCAGCTAAGCAGTGACCCAAGGCCTCCCTTTCTTCCATGTCACATGACCCAGGAAGACTGTGTGCTCTGTGAATGGAGCTGAGTGTGTCAGTAAGGGGGTGTCTGAGGTCACTGGTCATTCGGACAGAGCCTCTGTCCTGGGGGAAGAGGAGTCTCTGTTCCTTTGCTATTGATGAGTCTCTACCTCTGAACAGCAGCCTAACCAGTGATGGATTTGCAAAGAAGTCCTGTGTGACCTCAGGCAAGCCACCAGGCCTCTGAGAGCCTCTGTTGTGGCCTAGGTGCGATTCAGTGGCAGGGTCGCTATGTGGACTAAAACATGGGAGGTGTCTGACACAACGCCCCCATGGTAAGAAAATACTGGAACTCACCATGGATGCAGTTACTGTTTTGGTGACCTCAACACCTTCACCCTAGGTGGGAACAACCACCCTGAGCCTGGCCCTAAAACCCCTCACTGGCAAGGGCTCTGCTGTGCCTCTGGTAACCCTAGGGCATGCCACACCTATCCCTTGCATAGAACAAGATGACCTTGACAATCCAGTGTGATACTGGACAGTCAAATCTTGGCCTTTAGCTGCCTTGACTGTAAAATGGTGGCGCACGCCTTTAATCCCAGCACTCAGAGGCAGAGGCAGGTGGAT
>NW_008464803.1:0-843 GCF_000622305.1 Nannospalax galili
ACCTCATTGTCACTTAAAAAATAGAAGAAAAAATTATATTATGGGTTTCAACTCCTTCTATTCCCAGTATCTATTTTGGGTTTATTTTGATTGTATTTTTAAAATTATTAATAAAACAACATTCTATTATGAAAGCAGTATGTTAATCAAAATTATGCTACTTTTAAAAATAACTATTAAAATTCTATATATTATTAGGCTTTAGTTAGTATAATTCTATTTGTATAAGAAAATTATGAGTCTCTGGGGAAGATATAATTTAATTTACTTACCTGAAAATCCATTTGGATTATTTTTTATTTAAGCCATATGAATGAACACTGCCACCCACATGTCATCTGGTGGCACATTTCCAAATGGCACATAGGAAGTAATATGCCTCTAAAGTTTCACCCTATATTCAAATCAAGAAAATGCTTATAAGCACCTTCATATGGCAGAATTCACATTTTTTTCTCATTTCAGAAAAAAATTTAATTATAGGCAATTAAATAATAAAAGTATAAACCTTCACTTTTAGTCATTATTGTTTGATAGAAATTCTGAGTTGTCCATTGAAAAATAATTTAAATAAGGTTCTTACATTGGAATGATATTCAGTTTTCTTGGACTGGTAGAATTAATATACTGAAAATGGCTATATTCTTTCCTTTGTATCCCTGGGTGGCACAGCCACCATCTTCCTGGGGTTAGAATCTTTCCTGGGTAAGTTCAGCAGCGTCCATGGCACCTTGACTCACACAGCCTCATTCACCCTCCCATCTCCCCCATCCCATCTCACCTCTTATCCTGGGTAATGGCCCATTTCTTGTCTTGGCACCCCATATACCTTGACTGACCTCT
>NW_008464804.1:0-841 GCF_000622305.1 Nannospalax galili
CTAATAGTGTTCCTTTCTCTGCACCTTGACCCAGGAACCTCCCACTAGCCACCTCTTCTCCACAGCCATCACTAACATATAGCCTCCCTTCTCCCTCCATGTTCTCCTCATCTCTATCCACCTCTGCAATTCCCAAATTCCTCCCTGACCTCCCTGAATCTCAAATCGCCCCTGTACTGTGTGGAAACATTGTGAAAATCACCTTCCAGAAACCAAGCCAATGAGGTGGCCATGGTGACCAGAGGGGGAAAGACAGATTGTACTAGAAGACAACCAAGCAGAAAACTCTAAAATAAGTCTGGGGAGATGGCTTAGTCTGTAAAGTGAGCCAAACTGGATCCCCAGAACCCACATAAAAAGCTAGGTATGGGGGCTGGAGAGGTGGCTCAGCGGTTAAGAGCACTGGCTGCTCTTGCAAAAGACTGGGGTTTGGTTCCCAGCATCCACATGGCAGCTAACAATCATTTGTAACTCCAGTCCCAGGGGATAAGACACCCTCTTCTGGTCTCTTCAGGCATTGCATGCATGTGGTACATTTACATACATACAGGCAAAACACAAAATAAAGATAAAAATAAAAACAAGCTAGAGGGCCAGTGAGATGGCTCAATGGGTTCAAGCACTCACCACATAAGCCTGATGACCTGAGTTCAATACCCAGAACCAACGTGGCAGAAGAAGAGAACCAACTCCACAAAGTTGTCCTCTGACCGCCACACACGTTCACACATGTACAACACACAACAACAACAACAACAACAACAACAATAAACAGCAACTAAAAAGCAATCTGGCGCATGCCTTTAATCCCAGCACTTGGGAGGCAGAGGCAGGCGGATCT
>NW_008464805.1:0-843 GCF_000622305.1 Nannospalax galili
AGCTTTCCTTCAGAGATTATATCTCTTTATTGAGTCCTATTTTCATGTTTTGAATTTTTTAGTTATTTCATTCAACTGTTTGTGTTTTCAAAGTCTTCATTTAGTCTTTTATTCACATCCTCTTCGAGTTCCTTGAATGTATTTATCATTGCTATTTTGAAATCATTGTCTTGTGCATCTGCTAGGTTGCCATTTTCAAGAGACATTATGAAGGTGGTGCTGATTTCTCTAGTAGACATATTATCTTAGTTGTTCATGTTGTTTGTGGTTTGTTGTTGAGACTAGGCATGTGGACTTATGTCATTGGTGGTATTTCTTGGTATGGGTAGATACTCTTGTCTTTTTTTGAGTGGTTATGTGTTATCTTTATTTGCTGTTTCCCCAACTTATCAGGTTGTGACCCAGCTGAGTAGTGCTTGGTGGTCAGTTTTGAGGTTGCTTTATGTTAATGTGCAAATGGGATGTAAAAGTGTTCTCCATGATACTAAGGATAGATGTAAATTTTAAATCGAAGTTCTAGGGTTGACTTATCAGGGTTCTGAACAGCAGGGTGGGCTGGTTAGTAGGTGAACAGGTTGACTGATCAGGCTGGATGGCAGAGTTCACAGGTCTTGAAATGAAAGGATCCTAATAACCTGAGCAGGTCTGAATGCAAAGTGTCACCAGAGTTCTCTCTGGGTCTCTTGCGCTATCATGCAAACCATGTAACATATCTTTATGTACATTTATTATTGTGGGGAGGAAGAGGAGTGACTTACAAAGAAACGAACACCCAGTGCCTAGTTCCATGTTCAGCTCCATGCTGCCCAGCTCTGTGCTGCTGGCTCAGATACCGGGTGGTTC
>NW_008464806.1:0-842 GCF_000622305.1 Nannospalax galili
GATAGATAGATGATAGATAGATAGATAGATAGATAGGCAAGTAGGTAGATTGATGATAGATGCATAGATGATAGATGGATAGATGATAAGATTTCAAGCTGTCCATTCAAAATCAGAGAAGGAATGATTAAACTGGATTCCACCAGAGGGACAGCTCCTTGGCAAGACAGCTGATTCCACATCAGGAAGGAAATAAACAAGGCTAGCCTGGGGCAGCTTGTCAAAATGGAAAGCCAGGATGCTATCAGGGATGGGAAGGGACATGTCAAAAAGACTCAGGAGCCGACTTGCAAAGGCTCCCAGAGGGCAAATATTTTAACATCAATAAAAATGATAACTGAAGTGATTTGAAACATATCAAATATGTTTCAATCCACAGATTCCAAATGATGCTAGAGAAATCCTGGGCTAGTTGTTGAGAAGGCTGGAGAAAAATTCAGCTCAGAAATTAGTGAGTAAAAGAAAGAAAATGCTTTATCTAGTGGTTTCTATGTGAACGCTGGCTCAGAAAACTCAAAAGTTGATGAGGGGATAGTTCTCTCCAAAGCTCCATCTCCAATAAAGAGGAACAGATGGAGAAATGGGACCCCTGTGGAGGGGTCCTGAGCTTCTGACGTCCCTGCTGAGGGACCCAGGAGAGGGAAGAGGGACATTTTGAAAACCCATTGAACATCTGAAAACATCCCAAGGATAGCTCAGCTGGTGGGCAAACATTCTAGCTATGAAGGGTTCTTACAACAAAAAGCAGATCTGGATCTGAGGGAGAGTCCACATGCAGTGTCCAATGACAGGAAGCAGGGCCAAAGGGACAGGCTGATTCAGGGGGAATTGTCATCAGAGTG
>NW_008464807.1:0-843 GCF_000622305.1 Nannospalax galili
GCTCTGAGTTCCTGCCCTGATGTCCCTACAGTGATGGTCTTTAGCCTGTAAACTGGAATGAACCGTTTCTCCATTCAGTTGCCTTCTGTCAGGATATTTTACCACAGCAACAGAAGTGAAGGGGGTCATCAAATTAGGAAAATGTGGGTCATGAATTAAGGAGGTCAGAACCTAATTTGAGTGAAATTATACCATATTAAGCTGATGATGACAAAAAGAGGCTGAGGTCAGGTCATGAACATCTGTAAATGCCAAACTGAAATACATGAATTATACACACAGACCACTGGGAACTGTTTAAACTTCAGAGGTAGAAAAATCAGATAACTCTGTACTTTGTGAAGCTGCAAACCAGACAGGCTGTCTTGAGAAGGGGACCACAGAAGGGGAAGCCAGTCAGGAGGCTGTTGCCATAGAAGCTGGAGGGAGGACGGGGGAATGGGGAAAAAGCAAAATCTGCTGTTCAGTCTTTTGCTTATTAATACTTAGCACCAGTTTGCAACAGAACTCCGAGTTCCCGAGTTTCCAAAGCAGCAGCCTGTGCATTCTTTTGGAGCCTTGGAACTGGCTTCCTCTTCAGAGGGAGCATTTGGGGCCCATGAGATTATCATGCCTCCACTGGGAACTGCTGCGATCCCCTAGCCAGTTCCTGGGGTCATTAGAGGTAATGAGAGGGATTTAAGTAAATCTCAGCATGAAGTTCTCTCAGCCTTGACGAAGGAGATGTTCTGTCCTACTCTGCCTTACACTGTTTTATGTAGGTGTGTGAGTCCCTGAGCTGGGGTTGAGTGAGTTTAAATCTGCAGTCAGTATTGGCCAGGACTGACATGATTCTTAGGAAAA
>NW_008464808.1:0-842 GCF_000622305.1 Nannospalax galili
CTGGCTGCTCTTGCAGAGGACCCAGGTTCAATCCCCAACACCCACATGGTGGCTGACAATTGTCTGTAATTCTAATTCCAGGGAATCTGATGCCCTCTTCTGACCTCTATAGGCATTGTACAACACATAACTTGCATATATATACAATATACTCATACACATAAAGTAAATAAAATATTAAAAAAGAATGTTAATAATGATTTGACTTGACCACTCCTTTCCAGTGTTCCTAGGATGTGTTTGAAATCTTCAGAGTGGACTAGTGGGCTACTAGAACTTGTGTGATCTGGTTCCTGCCCAAATCTGCCAAAGCTGAAGACACCCTTTTTCTAGGACATTGTTTTTCTCCCACATGGGGGAGCTTCCAGCAGGTCAAGGATATAGGCTCCTCCCATTCCAAGGGCTGAGCATGGAGCTCTTTCTGGCATAGGCTTATCCATCCCACCTGGCCAACACCTCACTTCCTCTGGCCTTTTGAATAAATCCACTTCTTCAAAATGGATTCACTGGGAGTCCCCTGAGCCCATCTCAATGATTTCCTCCATATTATTCTCTTATGGCACCCTGTGATTTTTCCTTAGGGTTTGTGCGTACATATTTGTGTGACAATTTCTTTTTGAAAATATTTTTACTTATTATTTTTGTGTGCATGAGTGTACTGCCTGTATGTTGTGCACCCATGTTGTGCAATGCCTGAGGAGATCAGAAGAGAACAGAAGAGGGTGTTGGATCCCCTGGAACTGGAGTAATGGATGGTTGTTAGCCGCCACGTGGGTGCTGGAAACTGAATGGGATCCTCTGAAAGAGCAGCCAGTGCTCTTAACTGCTGAGCCATCTCTCCA
>NW_008464809.1:0-843 GCF_000622305.1 Nannospalax galili
AAAATGAGACATGGATGCCTAATTATTGAAAGTAGACAGAAAAATGCCAAATCTTTAAAAAGGCAATCTTCTACATCAATCACAACAATATGGTAGTTCTGAGGGACTGCAGCAGGAGAGGTACGGTGAACTCCAGCAATGGTTGCCGAACACCCAGAAGATCATTTACATCAGGCTGTATTTTAAGTATTGTGTAACATTTATTCAAACATAAATGCTTTTGAATAAATGTTGATCAGATATAAAGAAGACCCAAAATTCTTGGGATTCCATCCCAACTCAAATAGAATGGTCATTATGAAGTAAACAGATGATAATAAATGCAGACAATGACATGAGGAAATGGAAAAACTTTTACTCTGTTCACAGGTGTGAAAACTGATGAAGCCACTGTGGAAATCAGTCTGGAAGTTTCTCAGAAATCTCCAAGAAAAATTGCTATATGACCCAGCTATCACACTCTTGGGAATATACCCCATAGAATCAATATCCTATTACAGAGGTACATATACATCTATGCTCAGTTTCTCTATTCACAAAGCTAGGAAATGGTATCAACTTAGATTGCAAACAGCTAATAAATGGATAAAGAAAATAGACTTCATGCACACCATGGAATTTTGTGACCTTTGACTGTGGAATTACAATGTGCCTTCTAGTAAGCTAAATTAGATTTCTTTTATTGACATTTTTTAAACTTCTTGAAATTGTGTCTCAATAATGCTCAAAATTTTTTGAAGTTTTCAACCCTTCTTTTTGGTCCCCTTTTTCTGTTTCCTTTAAGAATTTCTGTAAATCATCAATTTGCCTACTTAGTGACCTCTTGTTAATACCATAGTTTCT
>NW_008464810.1:0-843 GCF_000622305.1 Nannospalax galili
AGAAAACACAAGGTACAGATGACCTCAACACAGCAACAGCCGGAACCATGACTGGCACCTTGTACAAATGTACAGGTGGTCTTCGAGGAGTAGCCCAAGGTGGTCTGGCAGGACTGACATGAGCCTATGAACACTATATAACATGAAAGGCTCTTGCTCCAATAGTTACTCTGAAAATGTTGCACCTCAGGAATGGGGGACATTTCACAGCCATCCAGGTCAGTTAATACGTAAGCCTGGAGTTGCTTTCTGTCTTACACCAAGTACTTTGAACAGTTGGTGATTCTGATTGGCTATGATGGTTGATCAGGACCACACTGCTTGCCCTGAGAGAGCTAAAGACAAATCCTTCAGTGGCTCACTGAGTAATGTGTTCTCTTCTCCTTCAGAGATGATCTGGTACCTGTTTTCTTTCCTACCTCCTAAACTGGAAAGCCATTTACCCACAAAAATAATACATTTTAAATTGTGTCCTCTAGTTTTACAGATGTAGGACAGTGCTGTATCATACCCTGAGAATGCAAAATATCTTGCATTTGCTTTATGATATGTCATAGTGGCTGTGCTTTATCATAGTGTTCTTAATGATGTAACTCAGAATGTTTTCTTTCCAGTTGGTGACTAAGAAGCTAATAAAATAATGGGGGCTAGAGAGAAGGCTCAGTGGGTAAGAGCACTGGCTGCTCTTGCAGAGGGCCCAGGTTCAGGTCCCAGAACCTACATGGTAGCTAACAACTATAACTCCACTTCCAGGAGATCCAACACCCTCTTTTGGTCTCCATGGCATTGCATTACATAGGTGCAAGAAGAAGCCTCATACATATAAATAAAATGTAAAAAAAA
>NW_008464811.1:0-843 GCF_000622305.1 Nannospalax galili
CTATCAGCTGAAGCTTTGGCTGCTGCCTCCACACTGTATTTTTCCCTGACCACCACTGAATAAATGAGTTGTATCACTGAAACTGATTCCCGGAAGGTGTTTTCCATCAAGCTCACTGGCCGTCCTGACCCCGTTAGTCACTTCTGTTCCCTTTGTCCTCCAGGATCAGTGGCCATCGAGGGGAGGGAGAGACCCACAATGGTGCAATCAGGAGGCAGCTTCATCCAGCACTCAGGAGGCAGAGGCAGGCAGCTATCTGTGAGTTGGAGACCAGCGTGGTCTACATAGTGAGTTCTAGGTCAGCTGGACAGCAAGACTTTTGTCTCAAAACCAAACAAACAAAAGTGACAGATGGAGAATTATCCTCCCAGCCTCATAGAGGATCAGCGTCAGGGAAAGGTACAGACCATTTCCTAGCAAGGCCAGGAAGGCAAGACCCAGAAACTCAAGGTAGTAGGACACAGTAAACTGGGTTGCTGGTCCTTGCAGCACCCTGCCTGTCACACCCAGGGAATGATGTGGGCAGCTTTCCATGTGTTTTTTCCCCAAGGTCTCTCTGAGCGGAGGCACTGGAGTAGAGTTAGGACAGTCTTCCCCAGGGAAGTCCCCATAGAGCACAAGTGTATCACCACAGGAACGGGTGGGGGACTAGGAGCACTCCTCTGATGACAGCCAGAACTGAAAGCTACCTGGAAGGGCTCCCTTATTTGAGTTTGAAAAGAAAACAGCCCTGTTTCTGCATGGCTCTATAACACACCACATGTTATCTCTTGTTCTCTCTCTGTCTCTGTTTCTCTGTCTCTCTGTCTCTCTGTCTCTCTCTGTCTCTCTCTGTCTCTCTCT
>NW_008464812.1:0-843 GCF_000622305.1 Nannospalax galili
GTGTGTGTGTGCGTGTGTGTGTGCAGGTACATGCATGTGGAGGCCAGGGGTCTACCTAGGATGCCTCCCTCAAATCATTCTCTACCTTAGTTTTTGAAATCCCGTCTCTCACTGAACATGGAGCTCACTGGCCCTGGAGATCTGTCTGTGTCTGCCTCCCGGCTGCGCTGTGGGGATTACAGACACTTGACACCACACTGCCTGGCTTTTTACCTAGGTGCTGGGGATCGAACTTAGATCCTCTGGTTTTCTCCATTAAGTACTTTATCAACTGAGCCATCTCCCTACCCCTCCTTATACGTTTTGAGGTCAAAGGAATCTCTGTTGGTTGTGGTTTGAGAATGGTAGAGAAATGGTTTGTTTTTTCACATTATCATCGAAAATGGTTGTCACCAGCAATAACACAGGGAGGGGTTTTGGTAAATGTGATTAACACATCTGCATATCATACCACTTCTAATTTCTTAGTAAACACTAAAGATGCCATCACTTCTAAGTTCACGAATACTTAATTAGATCTGGCACTTACTGCTCTGGTTCCAGGGCAGTCTGGAGCTTGGCACTCACCACTCATCCGGTTTGGAATTAATACATCTTCCCAGCAAGATGGACCCTTTGAGAAAAACAAACAAAAATCATTATATCCTTGCCCATGAACTGAAAGACAAATGCAGTCCCCATGTACTGGTGGTCATTCCATTGGTATCACGGGAGAACAGTGAAATGACGTGACCTCCGGTGATCTTCAGATACGGCCTGCAGATGGATGTTGCTCTCTCTCGATGCCCTTGGGGATCTGCTATACCAAAACTATCCTCACAAACATACAAGATACAATTTGGC
>NW_008464813.1:0-843 GCF_000622305.1 Nannospalax galili
TCTTTAGTCATCAGGGAAATGCAAATTAAAACCACTTTGAGATTTCATCTTCCCATACTCAGAATGGCTAAGATTAAAAAAAAAAAGGTACCAAGTACCAATGCTGTCAAGTACCAATGCTGTGGGGAAAGGAGAGCTCTTATCCACTGCTTATGGAAGTTCACACTGGTGAAGACCCTCCAGAAATCATTATGGAGATTCCTCAAAAATGTAGACATCAATCTACCATATGATTCAGCAGTACCACTCTCTCAGGCATATACCCAAAAGACTCTACATCCTACTGCAGAGATACTTGTTCATCCAAGTTCATTGCTGCACTTTTCACACTATACAGGAAAAGTAATTTTTTTAGTCAGGTAAATTTACAAAACTCTCTCATGATGGTTAATACTATCTTTCAGTGAACTTGAGGAGAGGTGAGGAATTTGAGGAAGACACAAAAGTACTGTCTGCTGAATGAACAAAAGGGTTCTCCCCCAGACCCAGCATGACAGGCATATACAGTGCCTTGCTGAGTTTCTGTATCCTTAAATCCAATATTTGTTTATAAAGTGAAGGTTAGAACCAGACCACAAAATTGTTTTGTTTGGTGGCTTTTAGTTTTCACCTCAAGTAATGTCAACTGAGGTCAGAAGCATACAGACTGGGGGATAGCTGGATTTTCTTCTATCTCTGAACACTCCTTGGTTTTTACCATATATATATATATGAATATTTTATTTATTACTTTATATGTATGCATATATTACCTGCATGTAGGTAAGTGCACCCATGTTGTACAGTGCCTGTAGAGGACAGAAGAGGCTGTCGGATCCTCTGGAACTGGAGTTACGGACAGTT
>NW_008464814.1:0-843 GCF_000622305.1 Nannospalax galili
AAGGCCGCGGGCAGAATGGAAAGTTGCCAGCTTAGGTCTGTCAGCAGTTTTAAGAGGTAGCTGAGACTCATTTGAACCTCAGGCTCCCAGGCTCCCAACAAACCAACAGCTACCTAATTTGACTAAATAACCACTCAAGGGGAGGAAACTCAAGAATGGTAATGTAAACATAACCTAATATACATGAGTGGAGTGGCCATAGATGTTACAGAAAACACCAAAACTGTCACATCACTAGACTAATGTGATCTCTTGCTATGTGCAAAATATGTGTCCTTATGTTTACAGACAAATATACCAGTTACCACTCATCAAAGTAGCTCATTTTGTACCAGTCAGAGGCTACTACCAAGAACCACAACTGGTCACACACTTACATAGTCTATGAACTGCCCAGACCTAAGTGACACATCTACAATGTATCCTCTACACCTAAGGCTCATGGAACATAGAACAGTGATATTAAAGAGGACACTAATGAATCTCTCAGTTCTCAATAATAAAGCTCCCTCATACAGGAGAGGCCCAGGAACACAAAAGGTCATGAATAGTGAAAGTGTAGAGACCAAGAGTCTGCTGAATGATGATTGTTGGACAGGATCCTTTATTAAACTTCACCTGCTCAAGGCTCAAGGACCATCGTGGAAGAGGGGCCAGAAAGTTTGTAAGAGCCAAGGAGCAGGTGTATGACCATATGGAAACAGAGACCTACAAATTCTTGGGGACCCACTCATATAATTCTATGGCAAGAGCATCAGCATACACATGCAAATCCAATCTGACAAAAACCCGGCATAGAACTGGGAAAATGAACAACAGACCTCAATCTTATCTGAAGGAATG
>NW_008464815.1:0-843 GCF_000622305.1 Nannospalax galili
ATCATCTCTACATTGTTGGAAGACTCCACCAGCATGTCCACCATCTGTTTGCCAATTGTTCCATTCACAACATTACCTGGTAGAAAAAAGAGTTGTAGTGGTTTCAAAGTGAACATTTTTAACCAAACTTGTGTCTGCAGATAAAATAATAATACAGACCTGGAATTAAATCTAAGCTAAAGATATCACTTCAATTTACCTGAAGTGTATGAAGTCTCAGGAAGAGACGGATACTTATTCTAAACTATATTTTTAAATATAAGTGATTATAGCTGGGTGTGGTGGCGCACACCTTTGATCTCAGCACTTGGGAGGCAGAGGCAGACGGATCTCTGTGAGACAGAGGCCAGCCTGGCCTACATATAAAATTCCAGTCCAGTTGGGGCTAAAGGGAGACCCTGTCTCAGAAAAACAAACAACAACAACAAAACCAAAGACCAAAACCAAAAAAGTCATTAGAAGAACACAAGAAACACCATATTCACAAAGTAAATGTTCCTGCTGCCAAGCCTGATGACAACGCAAGTTCAATCCCTGGGACACACAAGGTGGAAGGGGAGAGCTGACTCCCACAAATTGTCCTCTGACCTCCACACACATGCTGTTACATGTGCGTGCCCCCACACATACACACATGCATACAATAAATGAATAAAATGTTTTTAAAATATTTCAGCCAAAGATGATTTTTCTTCCTTGAACTTACTTAAAGAATGATGTTTTAGATAAAGACAAATGGCCCCAAACTGAAACTGAGCCTTATATTACTCATGAAAACGAGCCTTTGGACAGCCCTTAATTGGTTAAAAATTCACACTCAAAAGTTATACCATGGTGGCTCAC
>NW_008464816.1:0-843 GCF_000622305.1 Nannospalax galili
TTCCTGTGGCTATTTCCTGCCTGGCTTTTATCTAACACCTAGTCCTGAAGGTGTCAATTGCATCATGATGGGCCTATAGGGAAGGAGCTATGCAAGTCCAGTGGGTTTCATGTTTCTCAAGTGCTACATCCTACATGATTTGAGAAGTGGTAGGCACAGAGGCACCCTGGACGCACCCAATGAACGGCACCCAGACTCACAGCTGCTCCAGCCCCTGACTCCTGCCACACAAGTGTTGCCAGACATCCCAGGGCCAGACATCTCTAGGTTCTGCTTCCTCTTTCTCAAGCATTCCCCCAGCGGACTCTGCAGCACTCACTCAGCTGGGCCCTCATGGGGACTCACTTTCCTGCTCACAGGATAAGTAGCCCAAGGGCTGCATGGATGACCCTGTGCCAGGTTCAGACACAGCAGCCATGGCCCGCACCACTAGAGCGGTTTCTCTTTGCTCTGTGCAGCCGAAATCTCTTAAGTCCAGTAGCTAGGAGGACTCATGTCTGTCCAGCCTCTTTTGCCATGTTATCCCTGACAGCCACAACACGGAAACTTTTTTTAGTCATCTATTTTTTTAAATAAAAAAACTGCTTGCAGAGACAAATGAAGTGCTTTCAGTGTTGTGTGGCAGGGGAAAAATGAGTAGCAATGATTTGGTGGCATGTCCTGTGTGGCTGGGTAGTGGTGAATGCAAAGAGGGACCTCGAGGTATCTAATAACAAAATATCACACACATACAATTTAATATTTTAGAAAGTTGGAGGACCAGGAGACTCCCTGTTCCTCAGAACAAAGATCGCCCAGTCTCTAACTCTCAAGGTTTTATTCATAGGGATGGGGAGCTCTAAA
>NW_008464817.1:0-843 GCF_000622305.1 Nannospalax galili
CAGCCTGGTCTACACAGTAAATTCCAGGCCAGCTGGGGCTACAGGGAGACCCTGACTCAAGAAAAAAATAAACAAAAATGGAATTGGAATCTGGCTACACATTTGCTCCCCAAAAGCAGTTCCATGTGCTACAGAAGTCACCATCAGAAGTCAGGCTTCCTCCTCCAAGTCACTTAGCTTTACTCAAGATTTCTGGCATTTGACACATACTAGTTTTTAACTATTATTTTAGGAATGTTCAATGATTCAAACTATAAAAGCCTAAAGGGCTCAAATATAACTATTTCTAGTTAAGTACCCATAGAAGAGAAAGAAAATCTCAGGTAAGCAACCTTGATGCTAACAATGTGAATTAGTAAAAAGAATCAAATTCTAAGTTCAGTAAAAGGATAAAAGGTTTTTTCTTTAAAAGAGCATACAACTGCCCAAGTCATTGAGCCACTGACGAGGACTCAGCTGCCTCCCCCTCAAAAATCACCTCACTTCCTGAGGCTCCATCCATTCCCTCCACCCCTGGTTCTCTCCTGTACCACCAGAACCTCCACTCTTTTGACCCCTTTGCTGATGCAAGTAAGGGTGATGACCTGTTTCCTGCTGGCACTAAGGATTATATCCATATGAGAATTCAACAGAGAAACACCAGGAAGACCCTTACTGTCCAAGGGATCGCTGATGATTTTGATAAAAAGAAACTAGCAAAGGTGGTTAAAAAGAAATTTGCCTTTCTGGCATAGTGGCACAAGCCTTTAATACCAACACTTGGGAGGCAGGGGCAGGTGGCTCTCTGAAAGCTCAAGGCCGGCCTGGTCTACATAGTGCGTTCCAGGACAGCTGGGGCTACAG
>NW_008464818.1:0-843 GCF_000622305.1 Nannospalax galili
AGGTCTGTCATTGAACCTGGAGCTCACCCAGGGCAGGGCTGACTGGCCAGCAAGCCCCACGGATCTCCCTGTCTCTGCCTTCCCTTACAGGTGGACACTGCCACAGCAAACTTTTTGAACAGGTGCTAGGAATGTGGGCTTGGTCCTCATGCTTGTGTGGCCAACAGTTCACCGACTGAGCCACCTTCCCAGCCTGCAGTTTTTTGAGGCTTTTCCATGCTGATTCCCACAGAGACTGAACAGGTTCACATTCCTGCTAAATGAGCAGGGCTCCTCTTCCCCACATCCTCACCAGCACTCACTGTCACTCATTTTCTTGATGGTACTAACTCAGTCTTATTCAACTTCCAAGTGATTAAAGTGTGCCTTTTTTTTAAGAGTTGTCTGTCCTCCTTCTTTCACACTGTTAGGATGTAGTTCCTTCCATCTTTGTGTCTTCCACAGAGGCTAGGGTTGTGGTTTGTACTAGGCAGACAGAGCAGGTGAGTAACACCAATAGGTTAGTTCTTGCCCTTAGTTTCTTGACAATAAGTATGTCTTACTTAGATGGGAGCTCTTAAAGGGTAGGTGGCACTGTCTGGGCTGTGTTTTAGAGACAGGCTCTTGTCATCCTTAAGGAAGGTCTGATTTATCTTGGCTCACTGTTTGAGGGTACAGTCCATCATGGAGGGGGCATCAAGGTTGCAGGAACATGGAACACCTGGTCACATGGTGTCTGCAGGCAGGAAGCAGAGAGCACAGATTGCTTTCTCCTTTGGTTTAATTTGTAATTAATTTTTTAACTTAAAAACTTTTGAGAATTTCATACATGCATTTAAGGTGTTTTGATCAAATCCATGCCCA
>NW_008464819.1:0-841 GCF_000622305.1 Nannospalax galili
ACCAGGCTGGCCTTGAACTCACAGAGATCCGCCTGCCTCTGCCTCCCAAGATCTGGGATTAAAGGTGTATGCCACCACACCTGGCCTTAAGATTTTTTAATAGGGAAAAGTCAACTTCTTTCTACTATCTGAAAGAAAATAATAGTTCTCTGAGCAGAATAGCATGGGTGGCAAAGGGTGTATTCGGGAAGCTCAGCTTCAAAGCTCCACTCTGCCACACTGACTGACTGGCCTTGGCTATGCTGTCAGGCTTTTCAGGACTAAGTTTATTGATCTCTAGCATGTGGGTTGATGGTGGTGTTAAGTGAGGGAACACAGGCTGAAGGGTGGTATAGCCCCTGGAACATGAGCCTGGGGAAGGTGGCTGGCTGTCTTTGGGCAAGTTATGAGGTCTCCGGACCACAGCTATAAAATGGAACTGATGACACCTGCCTTATGAAGTTAAGACAAAAGTCATGGAGACCGCGAATGTTTGAGTTCTTGAACTCTGACACGGATGGCACGAATGTTGGAGTGCCACATTTGAAACGACTTTGATCTTAGATACTTCATTTTCAAGTTTCTCTTTTGTTATATGAGTTATGTCATGTTTATTTGTCTGGCTACAAAGATCTTTCCCACTCTCTGTGACTGGGCTAATCAACTAGATAGTCGCTCAGAGAAATACATCCAAAAATGTTATCTTTTTGATATCAGTCAAATATCAATATAAGATTATTAGTGAGCTATCAGAAAAACCCTTCTCCCATTAGAAGTCTTTGCATTCCAATGTATATTGATACTTATAGCCACATGCTAGAACATGATGATGATGATGGGGGTGGTGATGGTGGTGGTGGTG
>NW_008464820.1:0-843 GCF_000622305.1 Nannospalax galili
GGGAGGTCAAGACCAGCCCAGGTACAACCCAACCACTGGGATGCCTTGTGATTGGCACCTGTCACCCATCCAGTACTCAGAGATGGGCCCCATACAATGATGCAGGAGAGCCAGTCTGGATATTTACACAGTGTACTAGAATGATCCCCCTTATCTTATATAATAAATGATCTGCATTTGTATTTGATCTCCCCAAAATGTATGCATGCAAGTATAGATGTTTTCCTAGCATCCACACACTCCCTTATGTGTTACATGAGTATACAAACACACTGTTCTATATGTGATATACATGAGTTATGGACACACTTCCACATGTAACATATGTTAAGTCTACACATACACTTGCATGTATATAATACACATCAGTACATGCACTCATTTTACACATTATACACACAAACGTCCATATAGACTGCACCTATGTGTCTACACACTGATACCCACACAAATGCATAACACACCTGAATGTATGTAACGGATATGCCCGCAAGACTTCATACAAATTCACTGACACATATTTGCATACCCTGATGATAAACAAGGGAAATGGGGAGACACACTCTGGCCCAAGAAAGGACTCAAGCCATGGCCTCTAGGAGGGAGGGAAGCCATACTGCCCAAATCTGTGCTCACGGGTGTGTTATCACCCCTCAGGATGTGAGGCGGCAGTGAGGCGGGGCTTGGGGCTGTGGGTGGAGCACCAACCAAGCCTATTTTGTAATTTTATGTATTATTTTTATTTTATGTCTGTGAGTTATTGGCTGCGTGTATGTAAGTGCATCTGTGTCCTGCAATGTCCACAGAGGTCAGAAGAAGGCATCAGATCCCCTGGATCTGGAG
>NW_008464821.1:0-843 GCF_000622305.1 Nannospalax galili
TGGATTTTAATATTCTTCTTCGGCCTTATCCTTTGGGGCTTGGCTATAACACACTATGCTATGATTGTTTTGGGTGATGTTTATTTGTAGTTCTATAAGGTTCCTATACATGGAAATTAAGAACATTTTTCTGGTGCTATTTAATTGAGATTTCTTTACTCTTAACTTTTTCTTCTCCCCTTCAAGTATTGTGAAAATGTGGATACCTGTTCGTTTAATGGTATACGAAACTCTTGAATGCTGTTTCCATTCAGTCCCCTTTCCTTCCAGAATGGGATATTTCAAAGATATTTCTAATAAAGATCATAGTTCAGGTTCCTATTTTCTTTCTTCTATTAAATCTAGATTGTTGTTGAGGTTTTGGCTTTTGGATTTCTTTGATTCCAAGATTTATATTTGGATCTTTTTCAAAATTTCTATCTCTCTGCTGAATCTCTTATTCACATGCTGCCTTGTGTTTCTAATTTCATTTAACTGTTTGCTTTCTATTGGTTCTCATTGAGGTTTTTTTAAATTTAAAATTTTTAAAAAAGTTTATGTGTATGTGTGTGTTTCTGTGTCTGTATATGCCACATGTGTGCAGATGCTCACAGAGGCCAGAAGAAAGTATTGGATCCCTTGGAGCTGGAGTTTCGGGCCGTTGTGAGCTGCCTGATGTGGGTGCTGAGCACCTAACACTGGTCTTCTGGAAGAGCAGTAATAACTCTTAATCACTGAGCCATCTCTCCAGCCTCCTCACTGAGCTTTTTCATAATCCTTAAAAATGACTTTATAAAGCATTCCATCCATTTTGTTTTGTTTTTTCAATCTGTTACTGGAGATTTGTTATGTTCTTTTGGAGGC
>NW_008464822.1:0-843 GCF_000622305.1 Nannospalax galili
CAGCGGGGGCTACAGGGAGACCAAAAAAAAAAAAAAGATTAGTCTTTCCCCATGACCTTCAGGATGTGACTGCTTGCTCCTGGAGAGTCTGCATTGAATTCCCACCCTCTGAAGGGGCACTGATCCCTGGGCTATCACAGGAAAACCAACAGCGGATGGTAATGACCTGCTGGTGTTTCTCCTCCTCCCTCCGCTGCAGGGTTCCGATCGGTCCCCCTGAAGAACGGGTACAGTGAAGACATTGAGCTGGCTTCTCTGCTGGTTTTCTGTGAGATGCGGCCAGTCCTGGTAAGTGGATCAACACTGGCTGGTGGGGTGGGATGGACACAGATTATGAATGCTGTAGATCAATGAAATTAAACCCTCTGAGGACTGAGTATCCAAGCATGGGCCATCATAACAGAAGAGTGCCCTTTCTTGTTTCTCGAAGGCCCTGTTTTTTCCCCTCAGCACTCTTTCCTGGAGAGGGCTGTATGATTCTGGAGTAGACAGTGTCGTCTGTGTGGTTGAGGTCTTACAGTGTCCTCCCAGTTTTCGCCCACCAGCAGCCTGGACAGATGATCAAGATAAGCTGGTCATTTCTGGTTGCTTTCTCCATCTGTTAGTCTTGGGTCATAGCTTCAAAGGATCTAAGAACATCCAACAAACTCATCCTGGTCTGTCTGGGGGAAGGAACTGCACAGACCCACCCTCCACTTCACGTGGGCGACACCTCCTCTGCAGCTGTCTCTAAACTGGAGGAGCCTTCCTTATGATTCTTCTGGTTTGCCGAAGCCTTGAAGATTCTTGGTCTCTCCTCCTAATCAGCTTGGTTGGCGTATTGTAGTTACTTTGTCACTGTGA
>NW_008464823.1:0-843 GCF_000622305.1 Nannospalax galili
TTCTGTGTATCGGCCCTTTGTGTTTGAACACAAGTAGATTTGTCCCCAGAGTCTTAGGGCCCAAGAGACCAGGTCTGGCCACTTGTCTCAAGACCTTAACATCAGAATGGCGAGTGGTGGTGAACCAGGTTATAGTTGATGTCAGTGTGGTGAATGCCAGGAAGGATAGAAGTCTAATAACCCAGGCCCTGCTTCTGAGGCCCTGACTGTAGCTCTAAGGCTGCCTGGAGATAAAAGCAGGGTAGGGCCTAAGAAATATGTGTTAGTGATCTTGACATTATTTTGATCAGTTGATCATTGCATTGTCTCAGGCCTGGTCATATGTATTCCTGGTGGTGCCAGGGGAGTCATTACCTCTTGAGAGTAGTTTTGGTTTCCATTATGAGCTATCTACTGATAAGGCTCATTATTTCTGGAATGTGAGTAAGTTGGGGAGGAGAAACAACTCTGAATAGGTTAGAGGCATGGAATGGTTAGTGAAGACAATGACTAGGCCCTCATGCAGGGAAGTGAAGCTTTTCTTCAGCCAAAGACTTAGCCATGGGGGAGCCAAGGGCAATGTTAAAGGAGCTCTGATCGCAGAGCCAACACATTCTGACATCCCTCAGTCTTCAGGACTGAGCCGCACTCATCAGCAAGACCGGAGCAATTTGTCATTTGTAATCTGCTGTGCAATTATGGGATATCATAAAATCCTGTTCCAAGTGAGTGCATTTGTGTCTGTTTGGGGAGCAGTTTCTCTTATAAAAGTCTATGGTTGGGTGTGCTCAGGGATTTATAATACCAATAAAATTGTATCATACTGTTTCAGAAAAGCCTAGCAGCTGAAAACTAATGCCCAAG
>NW_008464824.1:0-843 GCF_000622305.1 Nannospalax galili
TAGACTCCTGGGGAGAGAAGTCAGTGGTCTGACCCTGCAGTGGGTGCTGAACACTGAAATATCTACTTGCCAGGCAAGACTGCCCACTGGTGCAATAGTGGCATGACTGTTATGAGGGCTGCCAACTGCTTTCTGATTGAACTTGAATTTATGCCTGGTGCTGTAAACCTAGTCAATCCTCCCCTATGACTGGGGAGGTCATAGGCCCTTAGGGGGAATATATTATTGTTATTTTGCTAAATGATCTTGTTGTCAAACCGCCTTCTAAATATTCATGGTTATACCCCATATGTTTGTGCTGCTCTCAACCTTGGTCAGGAAATCTTTTCGTTTTTTGTAGTGGACAATGGTTAGTGTAGAGACATAACTAGCCAAAGTGCTAAAAATATGTGATTGTTGAGTGTTCAGTCCTAAACTGGATGTTGATCAGCCTCCCTAAGGCTCAGGGAACATTGTGGAAGAGGGAACAGAAAGAACAAAAAAGCTGGGGGATGGGGAAGAGCATGCAAAATGCTGCTTTCTGCACATGACATGACTCTTGCACTCATGAACTCATAGCTGTGGTTACTTGAACAGATCAAGCCACTCGGCATTCCAGCATGGATGGGGGAGGGCTTGTGAAGGCCACCCCTAGATGAGAAGCTATTGGCAAAAGGTGGCTATGGGGGAAGAGAGAGTCACTTTTTTTGAGGGCGTGGCTGCTGGTAGGATGCTCATGCTCCAGTGGGCAGCCTCACACACATGTGCTTATGAGTCATACTTATAGGATTCAGTATTTTAAAAAATGAGGACATCAGAGGGACACAAAGGACACTTTTTGCTCCTTGCCCTCCTAGGTCGATT
>NW_008464825.1:0-843 GCF_000622305.1 Nannospalax galili
GTCTCTCCAGCCCTGATTTTAATTTTTGATATGTTATTAAGATTTGACCTAAGTTAGTCTTTTTCTATAATTTATCAAGTGTTAATAATACAACTTTTTTTAATGGAAAAACTTGCCTTTCCCAATGAAGTGGCTTGAATCTTTTGTTGAAAATATGCTGACCTACATCTATATGGGGGTCTATTTTTGAATTCTGAATTCCTTCCCTTCACTGACATCAGAACTCAGCTTCTTCGGCCTCCTAACATGCACTGTAGACCAGCTGCAGGCCTTCAGTGACAGATCAGGAGTGCTGAGTGTCCAGCCTTGAGAACTGAGCAACTACAGGGTCCTCAGCCTCCCCAGAGTGCAGACAGCCATTGTCAGACTACCCAGACCTTCTAGTGTAGGTCAATCTAGTAAATCCTCGTTGTAATATGTATTCACTCTGCTGGTTCTGTTTCTATGGAGAATCCTGACAACCTCTACAGAGTTTTAAGAAATTCCCTGTTTCTTCACTTCATTGATTTTTGCCTTTAACTTTACATATTACGTTGTCTTTGTTGCTCTAGCCTCTTGAATTAGGAATTTAACTGATATATTTTTATTCTTTCATTTTATAAAGTGTTTAACGCTATAAAGTTCTCTCTAATTACTGCTTTAAATGTATTCCATAAATCCTCGAATGTTATGTTTTCATTATGATTATTTAAACTTTTAAGGGGTTGGAGAGATGTCAGTGGTTAAAAGCACTGACTTCTCTTGCAGAGGACCTGGGATTGATTCCAAGCACCCACATGGTAGATAACAATCGTCTCTTAACTTCAGTTCCAGGGTGTCCAACACCCTCTTCTGACCTCTGCA
>NW_008464826.1:0-843 GCF_000622305.1 Nannospalax galili
AATTCATTCACCATCCAAGTTCCTCTGCATTCACAGTAGAAACAGCCTGAGCATTCAGCAGACAGATGAGCACAGAAAAGAGGCTTTGACTTCCAGTCATTGCCATAGTTCCCACACATACTAATCAGGAATTCCCAAATCTTCATCTGTGTTGGACCTCGAAAACCTAAACTACACTGAATTCAGGGTGCTCCCCCTGGGAAGTATCTCTACTAAAGCTCACATTAAGACTATGGGCTTTGATGCTTATCCAGAATGCATTTTCTTTGCCATTTACATATGAGAAAATTCTAATTATATTTTATATGTCCATTATTCTGTCATTATTTCATTGGGGGACAGGTCCTCCCTTTGCAGTCCCACCTGGCCTGGAAATCTTTTATAGACCAAGCTGCCTCAGTCTCAGAGAGATCCACCTGCCTATGCTTCCCAAGTACTGAGATTAAAGGTATACATAATCAATATGGCTTTTCAAAAATTATCCTTAATACTCAAGTGTTATTTAATATTTCCTCTAAGGATAATGTGATACATGTGACATATACACACTTATCTCCAAATCCTACAAGTCTTTCCCAACATTGTTATCAGATGTACTTAGTCTTGATTTAGGACTGAAGCCTTCTTTCACCTAGCAAACCTGGAATTTACAGAGTTAACACTCCCATGTGGTGCTGCTTCCTGACCTTCTGACGACAGCTGAGCTCAGTCATTCTTTCCTCAAGGCCAGAGATTCGTACAGTATTGACTCCTCAATCCTGTAAACTCCCCTCTTCTCCTGCCTGTCCAGATGTGATTGTCTCCCCTCTAGGAATGTGTTCATTCATTCATTCATTCATTCAT
>NW_008464827.1:0-843 GCF_000622305.1 Nannospalax galili
TAAATAAAAATAGTAATAGTAATAGGGGTTGGGGATTTAGTTCAGTGGTAGAGTACTTGCCTAGCAAATGGAAGGCCCTGGGTTTAGTCCTCAGTTCAAAAAAAAAAGACAAAATAAAAATAATAGTAAGAAAAAAGACTAACTGGCATTTGATAGCTGCTTGGAGAGGAAGAACCAGTTTGCCAGTTTTGTTTAAGGGCGTGTCCCTCGGCAGATCAATCATGTTCCTGGGCTTGCTCCACATTCAACGACAATTGGACTCAATGAGGGGGAAAAAAAGTCCCTGAAGGTGGGTGGGTGGGACGGGTGGATCTGGGAGGAGTTGGAGGAAGAAAAACACATTACAGGTATAGAATATAAGAACAAGTAATTTAGCATATGCTTATAAAAGGAGGTACTTATTCTCACCACAAGAACAAAGCACTTAGACATTATAGAAAAATAGCCGTTTCCAGCTAAAAATCATTCCTATAGCAGTGTAACCTACTGCCTTGAGGCCATTGTCTTTTCTGGGGCCAATAAAAATGCGGAACTGTGATGTCATAGTTCATCAGTCCTATAACACTACAGATTTCTGCTTTACTCCGGAGACTTCCTCTAGAAATTCATGACTGAACCCCACCCTACAATTTGCCCTTGACAACAGTTCATAGTCATGCAACAGATAAATCTGAGTCTACTTACCAATGGTAAGACTGTGCTTCCCAAGAACACAAGGAGGTTAAAAATAGCCACACATACCAATATTGTTAAAATTTAATTGTATTGCAGAGGTCTTAACAATATCTGGATCATTTTAAAAAAATGAAAACCGCTCAGATATCTTTTAAAATATTTATTTTC
>NW_008464828.1:0-843 GCF_000622305.1 Nannospalax galili
TGCCTCTGCCTCCTGAGTGCTAGGATTAAAGGCATGCACCACCACGCCTGGTAAAAATTACCTTTTAATAGAATATATTACAGTTGTATTTGTGTTCTTCAGTCAAAGGAGTATGCTGGGTATTTCAAAAATTTTTACATTTATTTTGAGTATGTGTTTGTGTGTAGAAAAGCATGCATGAATGAGAGAGAGAGAGAGAGAGAGAAAGAGAGAGATCGATCGATTTAGATCATGTAGAAGTTAGAGGGCAATGTGGACTCTGGGAATCCAACCTGTCATCAGGCTTGGCAGCAAGCCCCCTTTATCTGCTGAGCCACCTTACCAGACCACTACAATTTTTAAAATAATTTAATACTGCAGTTTCCCCAAGTCTCTCTTTTTGTGGGGATCCATTTTTCTAAATCATTTATATGGAACATAGGTGGGTTTTAGGTAAATGTGATTGAACATAAGATGATTGAGAGTGAAATTAATTTTGAGATATGAGGCACTGGGTATGATGTTCTTATATTTAAGTGGAAAGATTTTATTTTCCCCTTGGATGTTTATCAAGTTTTTCATGTTTAGCAAGCCTATCATGTGTACCTTATATGATATACAAATCAACGTGTGCTAATTTAGTTTTGTGTGCTACTTTAGAAAATAGCAATGCAAAGAGAAATGAATTTCAAAAAAAAGACAAAATTCCCTTATTTAAGTTAATGCTTGTGGTATTAAAAATAAAAAAGCCTCATCTTATAAAACAGAAAGGTAATATTTTTTTCCAATGATAGACATCTCCTAACAAAAGCTTGGGATAAGGAGAAAGAAGCAGTTCAACAGAGGTAGGATCATAGGAGCAAG
>NW_008464829.1:0-843 GCF_000622305.1 Nannospalax galili
ACGGGGTCGGACTGGAAAATCAGGTGAGAGTGTATAAGCGGACATGGAGGAGAAAGCATCATGGCGGAAGAGGACCACAGAGGAGGTTGATGGGAGTGGCCCCTGCTCCCTCATGAAGATGACTGGGGCCCAGACTTTATTTGGAAAATGCAAGTAAGGAGTGGGTCTATTGCAGACACAGTGAACAGGCTACTGTGGTTGAGAGTCTCTCAGATCAGAGTAGGCTCTGAATGGCGGAGAAATCAACAGGTTCAGTATCTCCGTCTTTGTTGGTTTCATACACTCTGTTGACTTTTGTTTAGTACTAAAATTCATACATGGAGAAATCCAGAAAATTATAAAATGAGACTATTCCATAATTATGCTGTTCGAAGATGCCCTCTGGTAGGGTAGCACTCATGCACCCTTTTAAAGAAAAAAAAGCAAGCAGGTTGTCGGTACCTAAATTTTTGTGATGCCTTATGCTTAATTATAGATTGTGGACATTGTTCCAGCATCTGCCATGGTCTCCGAGAACGTTATTTTAATGGCTACTGGTGCTCAATTAAGAAGATATGCCATGATTTCTTTTTCAAAAAAGACATTTATTTTTATTTTATGTGTATGAGTGTTTTGCCTGCAGGTACATATGTGTACCACTTGGGTTCCTGGTACCCATGGAGGTCAGAAGAGGGCATTAGATCCCCTGAAACTGGGGTTGCAGGTGGTTATGAGCTGCCATGTGGGTGTTGGGAACCAAACCCAGATTCTCTGCAAGAACGACAAGTATTCTTAACAGCTGAGCTACCTCTCCTGCCTCATGATTTCTCTAGTCATTCTTATTTTAAGGCATATATATATATA
>NW_008464830.1:0-843 GCF_000622305.1 Nannospalax galili
TTTTTTTTTAATGGCAACAATCACTCATTCACACTAGCAACTCACTGAGATCTTAATGTAATGACTCGATTCCTCCTTTGCCACTTGGCTTTTCATATTAAACTTTTAAAGAACCATTAAAACAATCTCTGAATTTAGGAAAGTTGATAACTCAACAGTTTCAAATGTGAAGTTTTGTGTGACAAAACATGTTTTTCCAGCAAGTATACAAGTTTTAACTAAATTGATCTCACTCATAAGTCCTGAATAATTAAAAACATGGATAATAGTTTACTAGAAACTGACACTTTAAACTCAAGGTAGGGCTAGGGATGTAGTAAAATATTTGCCTAGTATGTGTGAGGTGAGAAAAGGCTCTGGAATGTGACAACCACCTAGGCTGGGATAATAAACAGCTTTACCACACTGGGTGCCCTTTACTCGTCTTATTTAACATCTTCGAACCTCAGTTTCTTCGTACATAAAACGGAGATAACATGCATGGCATACCGCGATTACCCAAGCAAGGCAATGAGTAGTAGTTAATAACTAGCTGAACAACAGGTGCTTATAGTGCCATGAGCTGCCCAGTGTGACCATCCTTTACAGCAGTTCGGGTCCACCGCTCTAGACCCATCAGCTATTGACACCGGAATTGGGGCGTACAGACAACCTTCACATTGTGTCCATTATGTAAGAATACAGGGAAACAATGACCTGCTCTATGAAACCTACAGCCTGAAGCAGGGCACCGAAAATACTGACATTTACTAAAGTCCTTCGGAAATCAGTCACGTGAGGAACATAATTCACAAATCAGAGAGGTTTGAGGGCTACAGGGCCCCACAACCAATTTAAACTAAC
>NW_008464831.1:0-843 GCF_000622305.1 Nannospalax galili
CCACCTGCCTAGAGATGGTCCCGCAATAAAAACAACTAAACAGCATTAAAAAAAAAGAAACTAAACAGCATAAACAGCAGATGCTCCTACCGCTGAGCCATCTCTCCAGCCCCTCCTTTTCTTAAAATTAGTTCACTTACCTTTGATTGACAATAATCATTACAGGTATTTGTAGAGCACAGGATGATATCTGGGTGTATTTTATGCCCTGTGCAATGTTCAGTTCAAGGTATTTAGACTCTCTATTTTTTCCAACACTGGTCATTGCTTTGGACTGAAAGCATTTGAAATCCACTCCTGGCTACTTCATAGGATACAGTACCATTAAGGCCGCTCACCCATCTGTGTCACAGAACACCAAGCAAGCTTGGTCTTCATAAACACTAACCGACCCCTCTCCACCAACACCTCCCCTGACAACATCCCCCCCCCCATTTCTGGAAACTGTGCTCTGCTTCTTGGTGCTCAGCAGGTGTGACCTCAGTAAGCGTGGTGCCGTGGCTGTCTACTGGTACCTGGCTTTTTTCCCTTAACACTGAGATCTTAACTCCATGTTACCACAAAAGACCAGGAGCTGTGGAACACTGTTGTCTTAGTTACTTTTCTGTTGCTGTGATAAAACACAGGTGGGGCTGGAGAGATGGCTCATCAGTTAAGAACATTAGCTGTTCCTGCAGAAGACCTGGGTTTGAATCCCAGGACCAACATGGCAGCTAGCAACCTTCTATAATTCCAGTTCCAGGAGATCCTATGTCCTATTCTGTCCTCTGTGGGCACTGCATGACATGGGTACATTTACATACATGCAGGCAATACATGCATACACATAAAATAAAAATAATA
>NW_008464832.1:0-841 GCF_000622305.1 Nannospalax galili
GTGTGTGTGTGTGTGTGTGTGTGTGTGTGTGCCACGTGTGTGGGTGCCCGAGGAGGCCAGAAGAGGGCATTGGATCTCCTGCAGCTGGAGTTATAGGCCACCTGATGTGAGTGCTAGGAAACAAACCCAAGTCCTCTGGAAGAGCAAGGGGTGCTTAACCACTGAGTCAGGTCTCCAACCGCTGTTTGTTTTGTTTTTATAAATATTACTTTGAATTGGACCCTTTCATATTTCCTGACTTCTGATATACCCTTTAAAATGTACTGTTTATTCATTTACTAATTTAGGGAGCGGGAGCGGGATGAGTGCCATAGTGTACCTGTGGATGTCAGAGAATGGCTTGCAGGAATCAGATCTCTCTTTCCACCATGTGGGTTCTGGGGATGAACTTAGGTCATCAGGCTTGGTGGCAATTGTCTTGACCTGCTGAGCCATCTTACCAGTCTAATACGCTCCTTCGAATTCTCTATTTGTCATACCAGACAGCTTTTCTGTGTAGTAAGTCTCTAGCAAGAAAATTTTTCTCATATTGTGTTTTATTTTTTGTGGCACTGGAGGGCTTCACACATGCCAGGCAAGCGCTCTGCCATGGAACTCTACTGAAGGTGTACTTTGTTTTATTTTAGGTAGAGAGTTAGTGCTTCCAAGATTTCTAGAGCGGAATCCCTCAGCAAGAGGTCAGGCTTCAACTGGGCCTTGGGAAGGAGGAGCTATCGAATTTTCAAAGCTGAAATGCTTCATCTGCTCCACCCCTTCCTTTTGGAGACAAAGAAATAGAGAGATAAGGAAGTAGCTTTGAAACAAGAAAAGAATCAACAGCACAGTCTGTATATCTGTATAT
>NW_008464833.1:0-844 GCF_000622305.1 Nannospalax galili
CAAAGTCCAACACTGAGTTGCTGGGTTCCCCAAAGGTTGGATCCCCACCTTTAGAGGCGTGATAAGGTCAGTGAAGGTCAAGGCTTCTACAGACACCATCACATCTAGACTTGGCCCTTGGTATAAAATACCCTTTAGATAAACAGTAACAAGCAACATTAAAAATAGTGTTAGAAATGCAAAGTCTTTTACCTGTTTGGAGGCAAAAGCCAAAGAGATCCCAAGTGTCCTTTGGTGTGTTGAGTATCTCGACATCACTATTTTCTAGCTTCCTTTTTATATGAAATTTCTGCAGAACACTGAAATCTTCCCTGCTGGTGAATGACGCAGCACATGGACCAGTTTTAATAGTGATTTTAAAACCCTTACAAAAGGCCTTTTAATGGTGTATGTAATTGGAATACCTGCTGATCTTATCTGGTACATTACTTAAATCTGGCCATTAAAATCTTAGTTGAAACTTTTTACAGCTGAGGCCACTATCCAAAGAGATTAAAACCCAGCTAGGTTGGATTCCCTTGAGGAAGCCAGCAGCCCCATTAAGAGTTCAGGGAAAATACAGGTCTTAGATTAGGTGAAGTTAAACATATACCCAAACTTTCACGGGGGAGGTTAAGTGATAAATACAGAAAGCTGAGTCAGGAACCAGTCTCTGCTTTTACGCTCCCTACTCCTAAAAGGGAAGACTGAAATCAGATAATCATGGAGTTGTTTCTAAGTTTAAAAATCTGATTTAGGGCAGGTAAGATGGCTCAGTGGGTAAAGCTACTTGTCCCCACCCTCATGACCTATGTTTATTCCCCAGGTGCCACATGGTGGAAGGAGAGAACTGACTATTGCAAGT
>NW_008464834.1:0-844 GCF_000622305.1 Nannospalax galili
ATGCTTGACTGGATAGGACTTAACATGTATAGAAGAATACATGAGGTCCAGTGGGGGTATGGGGGCATGGATGGAGGGAGAGGTCTGAATTTAAGAACTATTGTGAAACTGCAAATCTCATTAACATTTTTTTTAAAAAAAGAAAGCAGACTGACCACAGGTCAGGGTAGCAGGCCAGGAAGCCATGTTCTTCACTGGTTTCTCTTTCAGGTCCTGCCTCCAGTTTCCTTCCTTAAGTTTCTCCCTTGGCTTCCCTTGATGGTGAACTGTAAAACATGAGCTGAAACAAACCCTTTCTCCCCGAGTTGATTTAGATCAGTTATCACAGAAATAAAGAGACCAAGCTAGAACACTAGTGATGACATAGCAACATTGAATGCTTGCATATTCAGCATATATACTGGAATACTCTTGTGACTTCCATGGTTTTTATTTTACTATAATTCCCTTAAATTATAAAGATTCCAACATACCACATACTTAATGCCGTGTGTGTCTAATGAGGTGCAATGCAAAATAAAAATTCATATCATGGCATGGGTGTTCTTATATACATTCACACAGTACACTCAAGACATTAAACTTAAAAAAAAAATAAGATTCGACAGATGGCCTGAGAGTGCCTGATCTGGCCTCCACCTGGGTAGGGGCTGAGACCTCAGTAGACCACCTGAGAGCCCCTGGATCCAGCATCCACATGGTGGTGAGCTTCTCCAAATCATGCCATACCCAACCCCCTAACTGGGAATAATGAGGCCCTTCCCATGGACCCAGGAGTAGACCTCTCTGCACTACAGCAAGGTAAGGCAGAAACCTTAGCAGATGGCCTGAGTGTCTGATCTGG
>NW_008464835.1:0-843 GCF_000622305.1 Nannospalax galili
TAGCAATGATGTCAGCATGCACAAGACCCATGCAAACTCAAGCAGACAAAACCCCAAAATAGAACTGTGGAAATGGACAGCAGGCTCCAAACTTAGTTGAAGAATTATTGGCAGTTGACTACTGCTCCATGAGGAAGAGCTGATTTTCTTAAAATGAGGACTCTAGATAAGCTGATTACAAACAGAGATGGAGAAAGTGAGGGAAAGTGAAATGTAGACAATTTAACTTGTATTCATTTAAAAATGAGTACGCAAAGATATTATATACAGAATTAATGCTATAATCTGTTTAACTGTTTACTCCTTAAAATATATCTTATATTTTCTATGGTTTTGGGGGTTTGTTACCATTTTTGAATCTTGAACTATTAATATATTTTGTACCATGTGAAATAAAACTCAGAATAGATCAAAGATTCAATGTACATCCAAATTTAGACAAAAACATTAGAGGAAAAAATTCCTGATCTTAAGTTATGTGATAAAATCCTAGAGAGGCAACCAAAAAGCATAAATAAGAGAAAAAATCTATTATTTAAAATTACTCAAACTTTTTTGATTTGGTTTATTTTGGGTTTTTAAAATTTTTGTTTTTGATTGAATGTTTTGCATTTTGTACAATTCTTGATCATATTTAGACCAGTATTTTGTGCATTCTGTCATATATGTTGAGGCCTATTGAGTCGAGTTTGTATCTCCAGATGTCCCTCAGTGTGAGTTAGTTCACTGGAGCTTGGTCAGCCTCTCTAACATCACTTTCATCAAGAAGACCAACTCTTCCTCACCCAGCAGTGACCAGTCAATAGCTCTTCAGTTAAGGCTTGGGTTTCTTACCCATTTCAC
>NW_008464836.1:0-844 GCF_000622305.1 Nannospalax galili
TACACATACAATAAATTTTTAAAATTAATTTAAAAAATGCTGCCTTCATCAATTTACTACAAAAGGATTCCACATAAGATTTCATTTCAGGGAAACATTCTGTTAAAATCTTGAAAATCATGACCATAAATAAGAGGTGATTTTAAAGATTTTTCAGGAGGGAAGTTACATAATGAAAGTGGTGTTTAAGGAACATATTAATCTCATTGTGTGTCAGATGAATTGCCCAGAAACCAGTTAAGAAGATACTGTGAACAGCGTCCTGTGAAAATAACCATTATAATATGATAGAAAATGGAACTAAGACTTATTATATCTGCTGGAAATCATGAGAGGCATAAAACAAAGTGGTTGAAAAATTGTGTTTACATACCAAAGAGGCAATCCTGAAAGGCTCTCCACCTTCAAGCTTTATGATTTCTTCTATTTCTGTTTAAATAAAAAATGTAAAATAGGAAAAAGTGATACTGCCAAAAATGTCCAGACAGATTCCTTATACAGGAAAAAGCACCTGGCCAATTTCAAGTACCTCTGCTTGGCTGAGCAATGTTGATGAAGACTGAAGGCTCTTTCAACTGAATTTTTGACAATAACAGTCTCCTCCCTGTCCTGTTTTCACCCCAAATACTTTCCTTGATCATACAAAATTGGTTTCCAAAGCTAATAAAGGCTTATTGTGGAAAAATTATACAACTATATATTAGCATCCAAAAATAAAATTTCTGAAGCTCTACAACCTGATCATAGAAGTGTGTAGTCTTTCCAATATTTTCCTACACAAATACTTACCAAAACAATAAAACAAGATAAAATAGGATTATATTACATATTGAGCTAAAGTTTC
>NW_008464837.1:0-844 GCF_000622305.1 Nannospalax galili
GTGTTCTTAACCACTGAGCCATCTTTCCAGCCCTATGAACAAATAATTTATTAAGATGAAATAACAAACATTTAGGATAGGAAAAGGATGTGCTAATGAGCTGTGGACATTATGTGCAGCAACTGCAAAGTCTTCTAAACTCCTAAGTTTATTTTCAAGTCCTTGCCTGAAACATAAAGCATTTTCCAAAACAATATATACTTAGTCACTGTGCTGATGCTAACAATTTCAGTTAACATTTCATAGGTGTTTCCTAAGGAGTCAGACTCTGCTAAAAACATTGAATGGATTCATTTGTTTGTCCTACCAGTTTGGAACTGTCATAGCCTCATTCGGAGAAGAAACCTTCTCTAGTGCATGCAACTTGCTGATAATGGACCAAGTATTCTGACTCACAGGTGGCGTTCAGAGCCCACATACTGAGCTCTTGTACTTTACCTTCTCAGGCAGCCACAGAGGGGACGCAGACATGAATAACAAAGTATCAAAGATGCTTGGTGAGCTCCTTAGATACCTTGGGGGTAGGTGGGAATAAATCATAATTAACCTAAATTCAAATGGCAGACTAGGAGTTTAAAACAGTGGTCATCCAATTTTTAGCTTGCATGGGAATCACTTACAGGGCTGATAAAAATAGTTTGGTGGGCTCCACCCCAGAGTTTCTGATTCAGTAGATCTGGGACAGAGTTCCAAAATTTCCTTTCTCCCAAGTTCACTTATGATAATGTATCATTGGTTCCCAAGAGGAGACCACAGGTTAAGAAACACTGGTAGGTGGGCTAGGGAGATGGCTCAGTGGATATAAGCATGTGCACATACACACATCACACACATCTCTCTCTCT
>NW_008464838.1:0-844 GCF_000622305.1 Nannospalax galili
CATTTTTGTCCCTGGCAAAACCAGTTTTCAAAAGTACAAAATACTTGGTAAAAACAGCTTAAGGAAGGAAGGATTTACTTACTAATTGAGGGTAACAGGCCATCATGCTAAGGAAGTCATGATGGTGAGAGCTTGAGGCAGCTGGTCACTGCATCACCAGTCAGGAAGCAGAGAGTGATGAATGCTCACATCAGCTTCATTTCTCCTTTCAATGCAGTCAGGGACCCTAGCCTGAAGAATGGGGCCACTCATATTTAAGATAAGTCTTAACTAAAACTAGAAAATCTCTCACAGATAAACACGAAGGCTTGTCTGCTATGTGTTCCAGACCCTCCATTGATAATATTAGTTATTATGAAAGGAGAGAGTATTAATTTGATTTCTTCCCAGTAATGGGGAACTCTGCAACTCCTCTTCCAAATTCTATAAACCTGAACACTCACTCACATTCCTATGAAGCAAGCACATATTTTGGCTTGTTGGCTCTTAAACAAAATAAAGTAGAATAAATAAAATGTGGTGATTTGAATGAGAATGTCCCCCATTGGGTACAAGTATCTAGACATTTGGTTGATAATTTGTGGTGCTGTTTGGGGAGGGTCATGGAACTCTTTGGAGGTGACTATGCTGGAGGAAGCATGTGACTGGGGAAGGACTTACAGAATTCTTAAGCCTTGCCAGATTTCCAATTGCTTTCTGATTCCTGTGACTGCTTGAAAATGTGATAGCTCAGCTTTCTGCCCTGGCCACCTCTACCTTCATGTTGTCCCTGCCCTTACGGACTCTAATTCCTCTGAACTGTAACCCAAATCAATTCTTCCTTCTGTAAGTTGCCTTGGTCCAT
>NW_008464839.1:0-844 GCF_000622305.1 Nannospalax galili
GTGTCTCTTTGCTTTAACTTTGCTGAAGGGAATTGTGTCACAGTAGCAAGAATAATCATGGTATTAACAGCACTCTGACTTTCTATGAGCATTTGTTATGTTCAAAGTGTTGGGTAAAGTCTGCTGTCGCATTTAATCCTCACATACAGACTCTAAACTAGGTGCTGTTATAGCCCACCCCATCTCATGGACAAGGCAGTTGAAGCTTCTAGAAGGTTCAGTGACTTGCTTGAGATCCCACCTTGTTAAGAAGCGGAGTGGAACATCAAACCCAGTGCTAAGACACAAGGCTGCATTCAGGAACAGTGACACAATCTGGGGAGTCTGGTATAATACGAAAATCGGGGACCTTTTGTTTAGCAACAGTTAGAAGCTGGGGGTGCTGGTGATATACACTAAACAAAGCAGGGTCTCTTCAGAGCACTGGGGTCTGTGAGACTGTGCGGACCACATCCCCTGTAGCCCATCCTAGGCAGATGGGCTTGGAAGAGAGAGAGAAGTAGGTGGACAAGGGCTTCCATGTTTCACCCTGTTTGCCTAGGGACTGGGCAGTGGATCACATTAAATCACAGGGATTCAGGGAGCCCAGCTGTTGGTCAGCAGGACGGGTCATTTTCCATGAAGTGCTGAATCACTTCATCTGACAGAGCTGCACAAATACAGCGCCCGCTGGACTTGCTTAGAGTCCGCGATGCAACTATCAGAAGAGACCAGACCTACAAGCCAAGTGGGTACTGGGAGTCTCAGGCCTGTGTGAAGTCCAGGAGGAGATGGACTACCAGACACACACTGGATGAGGCTTTGATTGGCAGGAAGTCAATGCAGATGCCACCAGTTTGACCCC
>NW_008464840.1:0-844 GCF_000622305.1 Nannospalax galili
ATGTGAGTTTAAATAAATAATGGAGAAAATGTTTCAGCCTGGCTTGTTTTCCCCAAATCTAAGACCTTCTATGTAAAAGTTACTTAGTTTTTGAAAGGTTTAAACCACAGGAAGGCTAATTCTAGATGCTGCTGATCTGCAGAATTTCTGCATATCTCTGTATGTCATATGAACAGGTTGAGTGTATGTTATATCACACCTCAGCTCTCCTCAGCCTTCAGTCCTCTATTTAAAAGCCACCAATTTCTGATTCCATGGGAATTTGAAGGCTAGATAATTTTGTTTCCGAGGAGGTGAATGCCTTGCATCTCGTTCCCCATCTTTCTGTCTCCTCCCATTCTGTCCCTGTGCAGATCATGACACAGGTGAAGACTGTCAACAGGACCATGGGCTATGTGTGTCTCTTTGTCTCAAGATCATCATGCAACCCCAAAGTATTCAAAGCCAGACTCTTGCACAGGTGACAAAAGGGAGTCTAAGGACATGCTTTATTTATAAGTAGCACACAGGCTAATGAGAAGGGGAATAATGAGAAATGTTCGGCATTTTTTAATGTGAATTGTAAGCCATTATTTTACTTCTTTAGTTTTCATAGGTGATTTGACATGAAATGCCAAAGGGTTATGATTTGAAATCATAATTTTCATTTCAATCTGATTTCTAGCAATACAATCTGACTAGCCTGTACATACACATTTAGGGAACTTTAATGGCTCAGTTACTCAGTGGAGTGTGAGCAAGGAAAGAATGTTAGAAAGCAACAACGGGCTGGGAAGATGGCTCAGTTAGTAAGGTACTTGCTTTGCAAGCACCCAGATCTGAGTTCAGATCTCCAGCATCCATG
>NW_008464841.1:0-844 GCF_000622305.1 Nannospalax galili
TTCATATGAACTCAGCAATGGTGACAGCATGACTGCATGCACAAGTCTTATGCAAGCACCAACCAGACAAAATCCAAGCATAGACTCCTCTTCCCCTGGGAATGGGGTAAGAATTCTCATCCCAACCTAAGGAACTTTTGGCAATTGATGGCCACTGGGAAGGAGAGACACACTGTCTTACAGGGATGGGAGTCTTGGTGGGCTCAGTGGATGGAGTCACTCTGAAAGACACAAATTAGACCCTATAGCCATATTTAATATTTGCAAAATGATATGAAAAATAATATGAATGATAGATATTAGCCTTCAACTACTTGAAGATGATAAAAATAAGAAGTATCTAAGTTAAAAAGCCAATCAACTAGGAAAAAAATAACTTCCTACAAAACAGGATGAAACAATTGCACTGAGTGTCAAAATGATGCTGTTCAAATAGACAAAAGTACATCTTCATTAGAGGTGAACTGAATGAGGGGTAAGTCAGAATGGAAAAAAGGATCTTATTTTGTTGTAAGCTTAGAAATCTAAGGGAGGTGCTGAAAATATTACCTGAAGAATCAACTTGGGAAGGAGTCACCCATCCACTCCCTGCGCAAACAGACACTCAGAAAAGCACTGCATTGAGAAAGTTCCACCTTCCTTTCAGAATCCTCTCCCACTCTTCTATAATTATTTTCTAGTTTTACAGATATCTAGCCTACTGAGAAAATAACTCTTCCTTTCTATCAATGGTTGTGTCCCAAGGAGCCTGGTTCCTCTGAGGGGCGGGGCCTGCTGCTGAGAATTTACAGCAGAATTAGCCCAGGAGGGAGGGGCTTCTCGAGAGGCAGAAAAAATGGCCAAG
>NW_008464842.1:0-843 GCF_000622305.1 Nannospalax galili
CCCACATGGCAGCTAACAACTGTCCATTAACTCCAGTTCCAGGGGCTCCGACAGCCTCTTCTGTCCTCCTCGGGCTTTGCATGACACCAGTGCACTTACCTACATGCAGGCAATATGCACATGCACATAAAATATAAATAATAAAAAAAAATTTAAAAAGAATTCAGGGAAATATCTGGAGAATGAGTATGCTGAACAAATACTGTGAGTTCAGTTAGATTGAGTATAAACACATATTTCCCCATCACGGCATCACCTTAATGACGGAAGATTACATTATAGGCAACGGCTCAGAGGGCCAAGTGCCTGCTGTGTAAGCATGAAGACCTGAGTTTGGATTCCCCACACCTGCATCATAGCTAAGAGCAGCAATGGACACATCTGTAACCCCAGAACTGGGGGAGCAGAGGCAAGCAGATCCCGGGGGCTCACTGGCCAGTTAGTCTAGCAAAAACAGTAAACTCCAGGTTTAATAGGTGATCCTGTCTCAGAAACTAAGGGGAAAGTAGTAGAGGAAGACATTGGCACACTCTGACCTCCACATGTGTAGGCAAGCACAACTGTACACATACGTGCAATATGAACATACCACACACAAATGCACACAACACACACATAAGCACACAAAAGATTATTAAGTACCTACTTAGTTAACTAATAGTTTCATGTGTTATGTATAACTTGTTGAAAGCGTATGAAAGAAAACAGTAGCATGTATTATGAATGACTAAAGAGCTTTAAACTTTTGGATTACTAATTTGATTTTGTCCCTATCCATCAGGAGTTGGAAAGAGAGAAGAAATTATGATTACCTCTGAACCTTCTCATGACAGTTTCGTGGTA
>NW_008464843.1:0-844 GCF_000622305.1 Nannospalax galili
AATAAATATATAGTTTTAAATGTTTTTAAAAAAACACAAGATATTTATATATCATAAAATTAACCCTTTTAAAGTGTGTATTTTGGTGTCTGCCAGCACGTTTAGAACTGTTAGTGGTGTTCAGTCCCACCACCTCTGGAAGAGACGCTGTTGCTGTGCACAAGAGCCGTCATTTCCCAGTCCTCCTTGGCAACCGTTAATCCCCTTTCTAAACCTTAAAGCTCCTTTTTATGTGATGCTGTTGTCCGTTGTCCCTTTTAACTCAATGCTGCTGTGAAACGGGGAGAGGGAACTTCACAGATCAACACTGAGGATTAGCCTTCATTGTCACAAGTTAGCTCTCAGCCTCCTTGTCCCTTGTGAGCGCCCGTGCAAAGAAGGCGGTGGTCTGCCGAGCGCAGCTGAACCTGGCTGAGGCACAGGTGTGGTTAAATTTACCACCCATCCAAGGTATTAACTGTGTGATTCCGTGTAAGTGGTTGAGTTTGACTTGATGCTGATGCTGATTTGTGGCAAGCATGGTTTTGAATTCTAAGCCCAGAATTGCCTCCCGAGCAGAACTCAATCTTTCCCTCCCATGGCATTTAGAATAATCAGGCCTCAAGTCATGTAGGACCTGGTTTGAACCAGAGGAGCGGGTAGCTGGGATAGATTCTGACCCGGACATGTGTGTCAGAGATATAAATGCCTTGCATTCCTGACACTTTATGAGCAGGAAATCAAGTCTGTAAGTTTGAACAAGAGTGGGGAGTGCTTTAAAAGACAGGGAAGCTGAGAATTCAGCTGCTTCCTAGACGGCAGCAGGGCGGACACAGCAGGGACAGTCTGGCTCAGAAAGGGAGCC
>NW_008464844.1:0-844 GCF_000622305.1 Nannospalax galili
CCTTCATGGGCACCTGCTTACAACCACCCACCCACTCACCCACCAACTTCCTGTGCACTGCTCTATGCAGCCATCTGTCGAGTGTCAGCTTGACCACTGTAGTAGGTGTTGTTTCTACCTATGAGACAGAGGGTGACTTTTTGTTCAGTAAGAAGCATTATGTCTCTGAGCTGACCTGACACTCCTTGTAGCTAACAGAATTCACAGTCTCAAACTCCTTCGTAAAGGAGAATTATTCTCTTGAGCAAGACTACTCTTTTTTATTTTTTTTCAGTTAATAGAAGACAGGGCACGGTGGGTAATGCTTGTGATCCCGGCCCTGGGGAGGAGGAGGCAGGGAGATTGCCTTGAGTTTGAGGCCTGCTGGGGCTACAGTGGGAGACCCTGTCTCAAAAGAGAAAGACTAGTATTTCTATGGAGACTGATCTGATCTGATTAAGAGCTCCCATAAGCCTGGCTCCCACTGTCAGTGCTCCTCTCAGCCCATTTACCATCAAGGAACACTCCCATTGTGATGAGTCATGTCAGAGAGCATTCTAGGCCTAACGTTGACATCTCCTAGACAAAACAGGCCTCCTGACTCTTCCCCTGAAGCTTTTCTTAACCAGTGTCTACAGTGTGCAGAAAGCCCCCAGGAAGGGCACCCAGTTGGACAGACACTGTCAACACTGCCCACTGCGTGTAGGTCCCTTCTGGGTCGAGACATTCATGTTGCCTTGATTCTGTGAGATGTTCTATATGAAGATGGAGCCTGCAGAGGGGGGTTCACCTTTCAAGCAGCATTCTTTGCAGACGTTGACCACACAGAGCTGACCAGGCAGGGCCAGGACATGTGTAGACGTAG
>NW_008464845.1:0-844 GCF_000622305.1 Nannospalax galili
TTTTTTTTTTTTTAAATCTTTGTTTTTCTTTTTTTCAATGTATATTTTTATTGAATTTTTGTGCATTTTATACAATACATCTTAATCACATTTAGATACCTTCCCCTATTCACACCCCTATAAACACCCAACCCCCCAGATTTCATGCATTCTGTTATCTATGTTAAGGCCTATCAAGTGAAATTTGTGTACCCAGATGTCCCTTGATGTGAGTTCATCCACTGTAGCCTGTTCAGCTTATCTAGTATCACTCCCTTAAAGAAGATCAACTCTCCCTTATCCAGCAGTGAGTACTCAGCTACCAATAGTTCCTCTGCTAAGGCTGAGGCCTTCTGCCCATTTTCCCAGCTCTCTGTTGGTTTTTTGTCTAATTGAATTTACACGGGCTTTGTGCGTATTGTTACAATTACTGAGAGTTCATATGAGCAAGCTCCCAGAAGCCTGGAAAAACTCTGTTTCCTTATGGTCATGCACCACCCTTAGCTCTTGCAATCTTTCTGCCCCCTCTTCCACAATGGTCCCTTAGTCCTGAGTGAGTGAGGTTTAGTATGAGTCCTATCCATAGACATGCACTCTGCAGTCTCTTACTCCCCACACTTTGGTGTAGGGATATTGTATTTATTCAGTACACTTTTGTACTAACACATTTCCCTCTGGTTTTTCATACCACCTTAGCACTATTTCTCTCTCATCTTTCTTCTTTCTCCCTGTTTAACCTTCTGTCCTTCCTCCCAGTTAAAGTACCCCCATTTTTTCCCATTTTCGCCTTGGTAATATCCATCTTCTACTCTACCCCCTTTCTTGAGCTCCTTCTTCCCCTTTACCCCCATGGTTCCTTGTATGT
>NW_008464846.1:0-844 GCF_000622305.1 Nannospalax galili
TTTTTTTATTTTGCTGTCATAGTCTTGAAACTAAAACTTTGACAGTTTTCATTTTGTATGAGGCCTTCTCAAATGATATACACGATACAACCTATGGTTCTTGGGAAGACCAATGTTTGGATATGTAAAAATTTATGCATGTTCTGAAAGTCATATTTAAAGTTGAGCAGTGTTGCCTGCTGGAGTCTTCTAAACAGTGTTAAACACACTCGGTATTGTTTGAAAGCACAAGCTCAGTGAAGTGAAACCCGCCCCCACACACACGCACACGGGCACAAAGAAGACCGTGTGTCAAGTCAGGGATGATGTCCTTGCAACACAGGGATTATCTTCTAAATTGTCACTTCCTTTGCAAATTACTAAAAACCTTCTCCAAAAGGTGCAGAGGATCCTTCCTAGTGTATGTTTGGTGTATTGAAGTAAACCTAATATCCAGGCTTTTTGAAGGTAAAGCTAGGACACACACCCCATTTCCTAAAGGTGATTCTCGTTTATAGTGTTGTAGGCCATATGAGGACCTTGATATTGTGGAATTGGAGTCATAAGACACATACAGAGTTTCTAAGAACAGCCTTTAACGCTGGGGAAAGTGCTTACCTTTTACCTAGCATGCATGAAGCCCTGCATGCAAACCTCAACAATGCATAAAGTGACCAAGATAGCTCAGGACTGTAATCCCAGCATTCACAAGAGGATGCAGAAGGAGCTGAAGTTCAAGGTCTTCCTAAGCTACATACTGTATTCCACACCGGCCTACAAGGCATGACACCTTGATTCAAAATAAAATAAAGCAAAATAAAATGTACAAATAAATAATTCCATAGCTTTTAAACTTATTTACTCA
>NW_008464847.1:0-844 GCF_000622305.1 Nannospalax galili
CCCTCCCTCCCTTCATTCTTTATGATTGAGGAGCCTAAGACATAGTTTTTACTTTCTGGTAGCTAATGCAGTGGAAATACCATCCCTGCTCGCAGTGTCTTTAAGAAGCATGGTCTCTGTGGTCCACCCCAGTGGCCTACCTGGCCACACTGTGAGTTCTCCCTCTCCTTGAATCTCTAGTCTGGGTCTCAGGCTGCTGAAGACATGGCCCGCTGGTAGAAAACGGTAACTGTAACTAGCTTGTAATGGTTGTTTTTCTCTTGCACTTTGGCCTTTGCTCACAAATCTGCTTCTCTGTTCTGTGTTCTCTGGTCCTTTCAGAATGAGATTTCAAGTAGCCTTCTGTGGTGGTTAATAATGATTGTTAACTTGGCAGGATCTAGAATCACCGAGGAGACAAACCTTTGAACATGCCTGTGAGGGAATTTCTAGATTGGGTGCAGTGAGGCACAAAGGCCCACCGTAAACATAGGCAGCTCCATTCCATACGCTGGGGTCCTGGACGGAATGAAAAAGAGAAAGTGAGCTAGTGAGCTGAGCACAGCCTTTATCTCTCTCCCCTTCCCGACTGTGGACAGGCTGTGACCAGTTGCTTCACAGTCCTGCCACCTTGATGGACTGGACCCCCCAGCTGTGAGCCAAAACAAACCCATCCTTGCATTGCTTTTGTCAGGGATTTTGTCACAGCAGTTAGAAAAACAGTGAATACCCCTCCCACTCCTCCTCTGTGCTGAACCCTCTCTTGAGCAGCATTCGTATTGAAGCCATGCTGTCCCAGTAAATGCCATCATGTATCTACATATCTACTATGTACCTACGTAGATCCCTGATTACTTTTCAGTTG
>NW_008464848.1:0-844 GCF_000622305.1 Nannospalax galili
TAAGGACCCCTGTTATTACAGCAGGTTGACCCATGTAATCTACGTTAACCTCCCTCCCTTCAAGATCCTGGACTTAATAAAATCTGCACCGTCTCCTTTGCTATGTAAGCCTCTGGAGATTTGAACATGGGCATCTTTGGAGACCTGTTATTCTACATACTACATATAGATAACCACAGTCCTGGATTGTGTAATGATTTCCTTATTAAGTTTAACATTGATGAATACATATAGTATCCCTAATACTATGTTATTAAACTTTGTTTCGTTTACAACTTCATAAAGCTGGTAAAATGTTTTTGAAAAATAAGATTCTTAGAAGCCTGACTTGAAATCATAGGAAAGAAAATCTTCAGTCCTGGGTAAATCCGCTCTCAGGAGAACAAACACGTACATGCGGAACATGCACACACATCTTTTCCATCTGTCCCAGTTTCTACTCCTTCTTTCAGTGAATGCCCCTGGATGTCATACAGGAGCCTCACAATCATGGGTAGATTTCTTGTGATTGAAGTCGTTGCTTCTGCAATTCACTCACAGAGCACTATGTCACTTGGTATACTTCTCCATTCACCAGCAGTAGTGTCTTAAAATCTACAAGGATTGTGATCTTAGAAGCTCACACCCTGCTTACCACTACCCCCAGCAGCTCAAGACCCTCTTTCTGAACCCATGTCCCATCCCCAGAGGGTTATTAGCCAGACTCTGCTGAAATAATATTGAGTACCAAAGAGTCTTGACACTCTATTTGCTACGAGAGCAGACATTTAAACACAGAGAACTGAAGGTCAGCTGAAACTTGGCTGATCTTGGCTGGATGCCAGGCTGGGTTTATGTTCTTGAC
>NW_008464849.1:0-842 GCF_000622305.1 Nannospalax galili
CAGTTCAGGTAAGTGCAGCCGGAAAGGTGGTTCAGTAGTTAAGAGAACTGGCTATTTTTGTAGAAGACCTTGGTTCAGTTTCCAGCATCCACATGGTGGCTAACAACCATCTGTAACTCTAGTTCCAGGGAATTCAGTACTTTTTTCTGGCCTCAATGGGTACTGCACACACATGATACATTTACATACATGCAGGTAAACCCTCATATACGTCAAAAAAAATTTTTTTCTAAAACTAATAATAAATCTTTTGTTAAAATCTGCAAAGCGGGCTAAGATTATTCCTCAAGAGAAAGAAGATAAACACCAAAGTCCAAGTAAGAGGTGAGGCTCCCACCCTGAATCTAAGTTCAGTTCTCAGGATAATACAGAGCAGATGTCAATTAGCCCTAAATCAGAGCTGCAACCTGACCTCAAGTCACTGGGATAATACCAAAGACCTTGAACCTAGAACTTGGGTCAGAGAGGTCCCAGACTCAAATGACAATCCTTTTAGGAGGAAGATTCTAGCTCCTCAAGCTATTACTCCAAAATGAAATTTCCAGCGTTGGAACCAAGAAATAAAACAATATGGAGGTGATATAAGAGAGAAGCAGTGGAAAACTGAAACAGATCCACAAAACCTTCAGACACTGGAACAATCACACACAGCCAATGGAACATCCAGTCTTACAATGTGCAAAGAACTAAAGTTCAAACTTAACAATGTTCACAGAATCTCAAAACCATATTAAGATCTAGGGAACAGATAATCTGTTTATAGTTAATTAGAAAGGCTTGAACAGGCTTGGCCAGTTAGAGAAAGAAAGTCAGTGTGTGTGTGTGTGTGTGTGTGTGTGTGT
>NW_008464850.1:0-844 GCF_000622305.1 Nannospalax galili
AAAAAAATCCAGTCATTTGTCTAATATTCAATGAAACTTCAAAGTATTTCTTTTGAATTGCTTTTAAATATGAAGGTTTCTATATATACTTTGATATATCTTTTGACTTTATATTAGAAAATGTGCATGCCTGTGCATTCATAACAGGGAGTGATGATAAAAGACCTCACTTGTGTTAAAACTAATCACAGTGTAGGCAGCTGCTGTGAGCTGGGCTATAACAACTTTATCTCCATAGGTGAATTGGAAAATGTTGAGGATATTAAAATTCTTGTACTTAGTTCTCATCAAATTTCAAATAGAGACTCCTCTCCAGAAAGAGAAGAGAAAACCCATGGAATATGACATCAAATAATCTGGGCACAAGCAAATTCAAGTGTGTCTTGATTTCCTTCTGCTACCATGATAGAATAAATGAAGAAGATCCTTGGATTTATTACAAAAAAATATGTCAGAGCCATTTACCTTCAGAAATTTTAGCTGTGTATCTTAAAAGAACAAAAAAGTGCAATGATCCTTTTAAGAGACAGTAATATACTCACATAATGAACTAAAATGATTTTTAGTCCTTCAGACCTTTGTTGATTGCCAACTCGGGACAGCTGAGATTGTCCACGCTTAAGCTCATTTTATTTTTCCTTCTGTGATCCACTTGATTCACTGAGAACAAACCACGGGCAGGGCAAGATGATGTAACAATAGATGTGCCCTTGCTTATGATGCTCAGGAAACATCTTATCACTTTCCTTTTACTCAATGCATATTTTAATTGAATTTTTGTGAATTTCATATAAAATAACTAAATCATTTTATACCCCCTTTGCACCTCCCATAGCCCCCCCCC
>NW_008464851.1:0-822 GCF_000622305.1 Nannospalax galili
AGAGTTCAATGGCAGGATCTGACACCTGATTCTGAGGTGGATTATAGGGTGGATGACATTACTTCAAGCTAGTTTCTCCCTCCTCTCTGGTGGTCCTCTACGGGACCTAAGGGCCCTGGCTTGCTAAAATGGCTCCGAGAGGAACTGAGCAGGGCGCGGCCTGACTTATTTTGAAAATCTTCGGATTGGCTAATGGTCGGATTGGCACATGTTCACCATTGGAATCCATGAAGTGCTGCCCGCATGCCTGTTGACCTTTAAACTGATTGGACACCTTCAGGGCAAGGGGGCTTTCCAATTGCGGTCAATGCCTTCATAAGCTCTGTAACTGTTGCAATAAAGGAGTTCCTGCTGGACTAGACTCCCCGACCCGTCTGATTGTCTCTGGTGCTGGGGCAGCTGGAGCGGGCTGGTGGCACACTTGCTCATCCCCAACCAATCTTGCTGGGTGGTCACGGGTCCGACCCCCACAGTCCTCCCATGGTGTGTCAGGCTCTAGTGTGCCGCCCTTTCTTCTGCAGCTTCTCCTGTATGCCTGTTCCACGTTCTCCTGAGCCATGAATCCAGAAGGCAGGTTGCAGGGGTGGCGGCTGAGCCTGAGCAGACAGAAACCTCCCTGACCTCAAGGGTCCCCAGCCTGCTTTCAGCTGGCAACGGTGAACTGTGATCTATGTTAGGACGCAGGAGGCAACTGTGTCTGATTTGCATCTTCTGGAATTATCCAGTATCTAGCCACCTAAATAGATTTAAAGGCTCATGCCCCAATTGCTGAATGAGCTGTAACACACACACACACACACACACACACACACACACACACAC
>NW_008464852.1:0-844 GCF_000622305.1 Nannospalax galili
TGGGATTACACAAGGCCCCTCTCATGTCCTCAGGGATACAACTCTCTGCCCTACAGTAGGGTGGGGGCTGAGACCTTGACAAACTGCCTGAGAATTCCTGATCTGGCCTCAACCTGATTTAGGGACTTGAGTCCTCAGCAGACTGCCGAAGAGTCCCTGATCTGGCTTTCTGCCTGGTGTAGGGGTGAGAACTCAGCAGACGGCCTGAGAGGGCCTGGATCTTGCCTCCTCCATGGTGGTGAGCTTCCCCAAATCATGCTGTAGGAAATACTCTAACTGGGATTACATGAGGCCACTCCCACGTCCCTAGGAATAGACCTCCTGTCCTACAGTAGGATAGGGGTTGAGACTTCAGCAGACTATCAGAAAGCACCTTGATGCGGCCTACACATGGTGGTGACCTTCCCCAAATCACGAAGTACCCAATCCCCTAACTGGGATTATGTGAGGCCCCTCCCACAAACCAGGGGTAGACTTCTCTGCCCTAGAGCAAGGTAAGGCCTGAGACCTTACCAGTCTGCCTGAGAATGCAAAATCAGGCCTCCCCATAGCAATATTCCCAAATTGTGCTGTGAGTACCCACTAGTAGGGGTCCAAATGTTAGAAGGAAGCCTGAGCAGCCCTGACTGGAGCCTGACTTGGGCTTCTGTGGGGGCTCCTGAGCAGCTGATCTGAAGCCAGCAGTTCCCTCTAAAATAAAATCTGAGAGAACCTGAAACCTAGACCAAGCACCTTTACATATCGAATAAGAAAAGGACCAAGGCATGCCAGTAATACAAACAGAAGAAAACTTCAACTCAACAAAAGAAGGCTTGAGTTTCATACCAGAATCACAAATAACAAA
>NW_008464853.1:0-844 GCF_000622305.1 Nannospalax galili
ACCCAATAAGAGATGCTGATACTGGCAAAGTTCTTATGAACTTCTTTGGCTCACTGATAAACCTATTAAACTTACAGTTGAGTACCATGCTGAGAAGGAAACAATTATTTTTCCTTTATAGTCATAGGAGATACTAAGAATCCAATCTATAGAACAACTTAGAGCCACATAACTATTTAGTAGCTATTTTAAAATTTCTAACTTTCACAGAATGCTTCATTCTATTTAAGCCAAAAGAGTACTATTTTCAGAGGCCTATAATAATAGTAATTAATTACAGCAAGTCAAGATAAAACTTTTGGCTTTGCCGTATTGTACTGTTTGTTTTCTTAGAGACAGAGTCTGATTATGTAGCCCTGATTGGCCTGGAACTCCCTACTGAGACCAGGCCAGCCTCAAACTTACAGTGATCCTTCTGCTTCTGCCTGCCTCCCTAGTGCTAGAATTAGAGTGTTAGCCACTCCAGCTGGGTTGAATGTCTTTATTTCTTTCAAGTCTGTGACCAAGAGTGTTTGATGGTTAAAAACAGATCAATTACCATGAGTACTTGGGACACTGATCTGCAGGTGAAGAGCCCCAGTAGAAATTTAATCATGTGTGAGTGTAAAATGCAGTAAACCATAGAGAGTAAATTATAGCAAAGTATATCTGGAGGCTGTCCTTTGTGGGTCACAATAAGTGACAGTGCATTTGGAATGATTTTGACACAAATTAGAATGGTTTTGATTTTGAAATAATCTTTGTAAATGTTTACTTTTGTGGTTGTTCATATAAGAACCAATTAAAAGTTTTTATTATTTTTAGATAGTAAACATCCTGAATATGATGTTCTTGAGTTCAAATA
>NW_008464854.1:0-844 GCF_000622305.1 Nannospalax galili
GTCCATCATGGTTGAGAGGCATAATGGCAGAGATGACTGAATGAGAAGAAGAAGCTAAGCTCACATCTTCAAGCAGGCACAGTAAGCAAGAGAGTGGCTGTGATCTGGCAAGGCTTAAGAACTCTCTAAGTCTGCCCACAGTGACATGTTTCCTCCAACATGGCCACACCTTCTAAGGCCTTCCAAAACAATACCACCAACTGGGAACAAACTGTCCAAATACTTGGAACCTATGGGTGACATTCTCATTCAAACTCTGTTAATAAAAATCTACATGTGTGAGCCCTATTATTTTTATTAACATTGTGAGGAGTTACCAATGAGGAAAGAAACTTGGTAGTATTTACCAAAATTGCAAATGTTTAGCATTAGATTCCACTATCTCCTTAAAGGTATTTATCTCAAATTATAATATACCACATGTGGTGATTTGAATGACAATGTCCCCCATGGGCTCCAAGTATTTGGACATTTTGTTCCCAGCTGATGGTGCTATTTTGGGAGGTTTTAAGAGTGTGGCCTTGCTTAAGGAAACCCATCACTGGGGTGGGGTTTGAGAGTTCTTAAATGTTGCAATATTGGGGGTCCTTGGGGATCGGAGGTGAGATGGAGGCGCCAGTTGGATGACATGGAAACACTGGAGACCAGGTTTGGTGATGCAGATCTAAAGTTTATTATGAAGTGCAGCAGACTTTATAGGGAATAGGTACCAATCATCAGGCTCCATGAGTGTTAACGTAGCCATTCACTTTAATGGTTAGGCCAGCCATCACTGAGACTGCACTATGAGGAGCTGGGCAGGCTTTGTACAGTGAGAACAAAGAAATGGGGAATTCACTGGGTG
>NW_008464855.1:0-844 GCF_000622305.1 Nannospalax galili
TTCCTCCTCCTCCTCCTTCCCCTCCCCCTCCCCTTCCTCCTCATCTTCATCCTCATCGTCCTCCTCCTCCTTCAGATAGAGTCTTGCTAAGTAGTCCCAGGCTGTCCTTGAAATCATGACTATTCAGCCTTGGCCTCCTGGCTGCTGAGATTACCAGTGTGTGCCACCACCCCCAGCTTGCTTGCATGATTTCTTTCTCAGTGAATTCATTATTGGGTGTAGAAAAGCTAAAGATTTCTTATGTTGATTTTATACCTTACTAAATTTGTTCTAATGGTCTTTGGGTGGAGCTTTTATGTTTTTCTAATTATAGAATCATGTAATTATTATGTTATTATAGAAGGGATAGCTTGACTTTCTCTTTCCATAATTGTTTCTCTTTTACTTTTGTCTAATTCCTTTGCCTGAAAATTCTAGTATTATGCTGAGTAAAAATGCTCAGAGTGGGCAGTGTTGTCTTGTTCCTAATGTTATAGGAAGTGCTTTTAACTTTTCTCTTTCGATATGATGTTGGCTGTGATTTCCCATATTTAACCTGCATTATCTTTCTATACAAGTTTTCCAGGCTGTTATCATGGAAGGATGCTGTATTTTATCATCGCCTTTTCTGCATCTCTTGAGATGATCATGTAATTTTCAATCTTTATTGTATTGATGTAATATATTATATTTATTGATTTCTATATACTGAACCATATTTGCAACTTTGGGATACAGTCAAATTGACCATAATGGGTGATCTTTGGATATGCTGTTGAATTTGATTTGCTTGTGTTTTGTTGAGAATGTTTACATCTATGTTCTTCAAGGATGTTGCTCTATAATTCTCTCTCTCTCTCTCTCT
>NW_008464856.1:0-844 GCF_000622305.1 Nannospalax galili
ATCACATGACCATCACACTCTTGAACTCAGCAGATCTCATTACATGTCCCAGGGCTGCACAAGATTGACTCTATCAACATTCTGTCATGGAGTAGAGAGGGGTTCTTCAAACCTCCACACTTACTATAAACAGTCAACATTTGTTGGAAGAAGAAACTGAAGATGTCACACTCATCCCTGCAGATCTATAAGTAGCTAACAGTTTTTGGAACAAGGATAGATATTTTCTTCAGAGATGTAACCACCAGTAAGTTGCCCTCATGCTCTTGTAAATAATAGAACCTAATGACCTGAGTTTACTCTCCAGAACCCACATAATGTAAGAAACGAATCAACTCCTCCCAGCTGTCCTGTGACAATCAAATGAGTGCTGTGGCAGTACATATGCATCCACAAATAAATAAAATAAATAAAAGTAGAAAACATCAGCATTCTAGCTATTGATAAATGAACCTGACGGACGAACACAGAATATTCCATCCAACCACCAAAGAATATACTTTCTACACAGCAGCTAATGCAAGTTGTTCTTAAATTGACCACATTCTGGTACACAAAACAAATCTCAACAACTACAAAAAATAAACTTGAAATAATTCCATACCTTCTATCAGCCCACAGTGCAATAAAGCTTATAATCAACAGCAAATGAAGCTCTAGTAAATACCTAAACTCATGGAGATTAAACAACATGCTTCTGAATCATGAATGGGTCAGAGAAGAAATTAAGAAAGAAATAAAAGTATGCATGGAGTAAAATTAAAATGAACACAACACAATGAAACCTCTGGAGCACCCTAAAAGCAGTCCTAAGAGGTAAGTTTATAGCTCTTAGTGCCTACAT
>NW_008464857.1:0-844 GCF_000622305.1 Nannospalax galili
TGGGCCAGGCCTGATGACTTAATGGTACCATGAGCCAGTCAGGGCCCCCTTCACAGCCCATGCAGCTTTGTTAAGTCTGAAACTGAGCTGGCTGGTCGCTGGTACTCCCAGCAAGAACCCTTGAAGGGTGGGGGAGGGGAGGCTCAGGGAGGGCTTCCTGCAGGGGCTTCTGTGCTGCTGTGTTAGTGCCACCAAGGAACCAGGGTGGAGCCTGCCAGCCCAATGGGGAATTTCAAGCCTAGGGAACAGCATGTTCAAGGCCAGAGCAGGAGCACAGCTGTCCTGGAATGACCCTGAACTGGAGCGGAGTGTGGATGGGGCTGGGACAGTGTGTGTGTCCGTGAGGACAGGGGTGAACGTGTCCTCCTGTGTGACTTGGTGGCCACTGTTGTCTGGGCGCTAGGAAGACCTGTCTGCCTCAGACCTGCAGTATTCAGGCCTGAGAGATGGCGAACCTTGCGGAGGAAGGCTGGGCATAGCATGCTGGGCTCTGCCTTTTCTTGGAACCTGGTTGGTTCCCCTAAGTGGCCCAGGAAGGCTGGTTCCAAGTGGGCTCCACGCAAAGGATAGCGGGTTCATCTCAGGGTCAACCCAGTGATAGACCCAGGCTAGAAGTGGTGGACCTTGGGTGTGGGGCACCAAGCCAGGTCTAGGAGGCCATAAGGCTTCAGAGTGGAAGCTGTGAGTTCTGCCTGTGGGTATCCAGAAGCCTTGTGGTTTGAAGGTATGTGTCAGACGTGTATGTCCCAGCAAAATAAAACAATCCGCAACTACTCTGAGATTGTCATAGAAGCCAGAGAGGAAACAGATCCATTACCTGCCTTTCTCCCCCCCACCCCCAAGG
>NW_008464858.1:0-844 GCF_000622305.1 Nannospalax galili
AAGGTTGCTTCATTATGGTGCCATAACTGATACATTCTAGAAATTAGGGTAACAATATCTTTTACCAAATTCTGAGATTTTTTTTCCCTCAAATAGTATTTAAAAAAATATATCACCTTTCTCAAAAGATTCTTAAGCCTCTAACAGACATCATGTTGCTAATTTTCACAACATCCCAATAAAGAACTATTAACATTTATGTCACACTTGAACTCGAAAAAGTGTTTTACAATTATTTTCATTAGTAGTCATACCTCACAACCACCCACCCTGAGCTAAACTGGTCCTGTGATCTTCATTTGACAGCTAAGAAAACTGATTCATCCAAAGGCCAAGGTCAAATCTGTCCACTTTTCCAAGGCCAGAGACCTAACCTTTAAAGTCAGATTCACTCACTGTGCTGGTTATAGTCTTTGTCCACATAACACAAACTAGAGTCACCAGGGAAAAGAGACCCTTAATTAAGGAATTTCCTCCATCAGAGAGGCTTTGTGGGCATGTCTGTCGGGCATTTCCTTAATTGCTAATTCATGTAGGGGGGCCCAGCCCACTTAATGTGGTCCCTCCCTAGGCAGCTGAGCCTAGGCAGTATAAAACCTAGCTGAGCAAGCCAGGGAAAGCAAGAGTTAAGTAAGCACCATTCCTCCATTAGGGTCTGCTACAAGCTCCTGTCCCAGCTTCCACAATGATAGACTGCAACTTGTAAGCTATAGGAAACCCTTTTCTCTCCAAGTTTCTTTTGGTCAGTGTTTTATCATAGCAATGGAGAAGCAAACTCACCAATTACCTATATTGCTTGTAACCCTAGTGATTTTTTTTTTTTTTTTTTTTTTTTTTTTTTTTA
>NW_008464859.1:0-844 GCF_000622305.1 Nannospalax galili
AAAAAGTTCATCAGTCAACTTCCCAAATTCAATCAATGATCTTGTAGCAAGAGGTGGCCTGCATCATTTGGAACAAGCTAAAGCATAGCAGTAGCTTGAGAATATTCATTAATTAAATTTTCTTTCTATTCATTGGGCAAATATGAAATGTATGGTTAATTTTAGAGGTGCAATTATTTTCTTACAAATGAGTCAGTTATTCAGAGCCTATTTGATAACCTGGATTCTTTCAACAAATTTATGTAATTCTAAAATTTGAAGAAAAAACAAAGCATCTTAAGATGATTCTTGTTAGTTGACACTGTTTGCTCTAATTACCTGAGTGTTTGAGAGTTTTGAAACCTGCCTTTGACTGGCTATTTAGTATATATTGACAAAAGATGATATTGAACAACATAAGAAGAGAGCAGATGTGTCCCCATTCTGCATGGTAGGGACTAGGATATTATAGGCCTCAGTAACTACTTGTATGATAAAAATTCACTAGGATGCTATGGCTGTACCATCAGACATCTTTCTATGTTTGGAGTTGATTCTGCTGACCTGGCTGCTGCTTCCTCACTGGTGTGTATCCTTGCTTTTGCATTTCCTTGGAAGGAACAGCCGCTCAGTGTACAGTGAGATATGGATCGCCATTACAATGCCAAGAAACTGCTCTTCTAGGTTAGGACCTGTAGACAAGCTCCATATTTTATTTTGGGCAGGACATCTCTTAGAGCAAATAAGATCAGGATTTTGACACAATTTGTCTTAAGTGTATACATCCCTGGTGGAACCTAGTTTAAAATATTCCGGCTTCGATTCTCAGGAGAAATACTTAGATTGGAGCTAGTACCCCGAGCCA
>NW_008464860.1:0-843 GCF_000622305.1 Nannospalax galili
CTGTGAGCCAGCCAGACGTGGGGGCTGGGAACATCCTCTGCAGGAGCAGTATACACTGCTAACTGCTGAGCCACTTCTCCAGTCCCAATAACACTGAGGAGAAAGCAGGAAAACAACCCAAAGTAAACAGAACTGCAGTCATCTTCTGGGGCTGAATGATCACAGCTTCAATAAAACACTGTTCTCATAGTTTAGCTGGGTGGTTGCAAACGAGTTCCAAAGGCACTTTGCTGCTTTTCTTCCTGTCACGTGATGTGCAATTTTGCTGTCTAAAGGCACCGACCACCTTAGTTAGTTAAATAATACTCCCCTGTTCCAAGCAAAGCACAGCCTCATGTTAACCATTCTGCCTCCTGTTCTTATCAATTAAACAAACTAAATGCGATTGAAATTAGTACTGGTCCTCAGGGTTGTTGACTGTGTGGTTTTTTGGCACAGGACTTTGAGATGCTTCTTTGTTTCCTGGTTTTAAAGTAATATTATTTACTAAATTAATAATAATAATGATGAGGCTAAGCTTTCCCTATTGTTCTGACTGGGAATGAGGAAAGGAGCTCAAATTGTTTGCATTTGGATGATCCTGAGATCCTTTTGAATATCTACTTGGTCTACAAATGGCTAACAACATAAATGGGAGAACTTTGTTTAACAGTGGAATGGAGAAATGGTCCTAAAGAAGAAAATAATTGTAAATTGGAGTATATGAATGTAATAAGAATTTTACTTTTCCCGGCGTTGTGGCGTTCACCTTTAATCCCAGCACTTGAGAGGCAGAGGCAGGCAGATCTCTGTAAGTTCGAGGCCAGCTGGTACTACAGGGAGACCCTGTCTCAAAAAGACAAA
>NW_008464861.1:0-844 GCF_000622305.1 Nannospalax galili
TTAAGTTCCCTTGGTCATGGTGTCTTGGCACACCAACAGAAAAGTAACTAAACTAATGCACTGAACTCTTGGAAACAGTCTTCAAAACATTCATCCTTGACTGAAACCTTCTAGCCAGAGCAGCTAACTGCCAGGGCAAGCAGACTGGTTACTGCTCCTTATTTGTGTGAGGAGAGTAAAGCATACTTGTCTCTCTCGGGGCACTCATGCTCAAGGCTGAGACTTAGTCCTCTGGTGAACAGAGTGCATCCTCACCCTAGAAGCCTTCACCAACTTTAGCCTCTCTTTTGGAGCCTGGGAAATAATACACCCCCTCATTCTGCCTGGATCTTGCTAAGAATGACTACAGAAGAAGGCAGTGCCATGGGCCCTATGTCTCTGAGACAGCTGAAGGCAATCATCCTCCCTCAGTGCCTTTCCAGACCTCCACTCATGGCTCTCCCATGATTTGCTTGGGATAGGATTCCATTTAAGTCAAACACATCAAAATTTTAACCTACCTAATACTTACACATGGACCAAAAATAGATTGGCCAAGTACCCAAAACTTTAACTTACCTGAAGCTTTAGACATGGAGCAAAATAAAAATATATTGTTACCATGTCCAAATCCCCTTGGGTAAGTGTCTTATAAAGTAAGACTAAGTGCTCCATATTTCTATAGTGGAGCACAAGGCAACTACTCCTCTCTTAGAATCCTCATTGTCAAAGCTGGAACTCTTCTGCTGTGGTCTGGATTTCAGCACATGACCAAAAATCCTCAACTCTCTGAGACTACCAAGATGGAACTCAAGAAAAACCATATTGTTTATCCTGCCTAGAGTATCCCAGCAGTGACTATCAG
>NW_008464862.1:0-839 GCF_000622305.1 Nannospalax galili
TGTGTGTGTGTGTGTGTGTGTGTGTGTGTGTGTGTGTTAAGACCTATAGAGTCTATCCACTGGATCCTAGATAAACTACCAAAAATCCCATCCTTAAAAGAGACTGTCTCTACCCTTCCCAGAAGCCATAGGTTGCTAAAAGTTCCTTAGGTTGGATTGATATTTCTTAACCACTTCCCCATATCTATGCTGGGATTTTGTCTGATGTGAGCTGTCAATGTGCATACTGTCACCATTTCTGTGAGTTCATATGAGTAACTGACCAGCTGGAAACTGGTTTCTTTATTGTCATCTACCACCTCTAGCTTCTACAATCATTTGGCCCCCCTTTTTCACAGTGATCCTTGAGCCTTCAGAGGCAGATTTTGATATTGATATAGGTATCCTATTCATTGCTAAGCACACTGCAGCCTCTCGCTCTCTACACATTGATCATTTGTAGGTTTCTGTGTTAATCACCATTTGCTGCATAAGGAAACTTCTCTGGTGAGAGTTAAATGAGGCATTAATCTACAGATATGTCATTATTATGAGTGATTTTAATACTATAACTATTTAGTAGAAAGCTAGTATTAGACTCTCACCTATGCCCTGTGGCTTCTCTAGCCTCAGGTTAACAACCTTGATATCAATGTCAGGTATGGGCTCCATCCTATGACATGGGCCTTAAGTCCAATTAGAGAGTGGGTGGGTACTGCCACTATGTTCATGCAACTATTTCACTGGTGGACATATCTTTCTAGGCCAATTCTTGTTGTAGTTCACAGGATTCACAGATGGGTAGGGTTGATGATTATTTTTTTTTCTTTCTGGTCGCATGAATAAGCACCTTCCAACAC
>NW_008464863.1:0-844 GCF_000622305.1 Nannospalax galili
GATAGCTTGGTTCAGTCAAGGCCTCTGCTCCCAAAACATGTAGTTAAAACAAGGATATATAGATAATTGTCTCATAAAAACAAAGAGGTAAAAGAACAGGGGCCTCTTTGGTAGCTAAATTTGCCTTGGTGCATAAAGACTACAATAATCTTTGGTATAAGGCTAGGCTGAGTCAGGGTTGGCCAGACTTGGGGAAGAAAATAGGGGCATTAGCTGCTGTGAGACTGCCGTGTGATAGCCTCTTCAGTTGGAGTGTATTATTTGCAAGACAGAATGGACAAATAAGGGATGGCTCAGGTTTCACACATGTCCATGCATTCTAGTTTTAATTATGAGGCCTTTGTGCTTTGGCTGATGTCTATGAACATCTTAACTCTTGATTTCCCAGAGGAGCAGACACAAGGGATTCTCATTATTGGTTTTGTATTGTGATTTTGTTTTGTTTTGTGTTTTTTGAGACTGGGTCTCACTCTGTAACCCAGGCTGGTCTGGAACTCACTTTGTATCCCAGACTGACCTTAAACTACTAGTCCTCTGATCTCAGCTTCCTGGAGGCTAGGACAGTAAGTTTGCACCTCTATATCTGGCTAGCCATCACTGATTCTTAATAGCCAATGTTAATAAAAGTTTTCAGTTCATTGCAGCTGGTATTTTATTGGATTGTTTATTGGATTATTTTATTTTATTGCTCTTAAAATCCTAAGCATGGTCTGGTGATATGGTTTAGTAGGTAAAAGTGCTTGCCTCCAAGCCTGATGACCTGAGTTTGATCCCTAGAATCCATATGGGGGAAGGAAAGTTGTCCAAAGTTGTCCCCTGAACAATGCCCTCACCCCCGCCACCA
>NW_008464864.1:0-844 GCF_000622305.1 Nannospalax galili
AGAAGACCTAAACAATATACGTTGGCTCATAGTTTTAGGGGCTGTGAGTCTGACATCATGGTGTCAGCAGGATTGGCTCCTTTCAGGGATCCAAGGGAAGGATCAGGTCCTGCCTCTCTTCTGGGATTCTGCATGATCTCTGCTTGTATTGTCACCTCATCTGTATGCATGTCTATGTCCACATCTTCCCTTTCCACGAGGGCTCTTATTGAGGCCCATCCTGATGACTTCATCTTGATTAAACAGCTGTATGTTGCTAGTGGCTACTATCTAGCACAGATAGTGTGGCTGGAAAAGCCTGGCTACTTGGATGCACTTGGCCCTTGGCAATCAACATGATAATCAACACTAGATGCAGTTTTAGATGGACTCTAATCTAACAGGACAAGAGCCCTAATTGGAAGAGAAGACAGAGATACAGAGGGAAAATATGAACATGGGGACAAAGGTTGGGGCGATGCAGCCACAAACTGAGGCGCACTTAGAGCCACCGGAAGCTGGAGGAGACAAGCAATACTCTCCCCTTGAGGGTACAGAGGCAGCCTGGTCCTGCCATCCTTTGTCTCTGGCTTAGGCCATCTGTCTGTGAGAGAATGTATTTCTATTACCGTCGGTCACCCAATCTGTAGTGCATTGTTATAGCAGCCCAGGAAATGAACACCTTACTACCTGTGTGAAAACAGACTATTCATCATACATGCTGTCAACATACTGTGCCTTCCTCTGATGATTCCTACCCACACCACCCCAACTTGTGTACACGCATATAAAGCTTTATAACTTCCTTTCAGAGGCCAGATGTGGTGGTGCATGTCTTTAATCCCAGCACTTGGGAGGCAGAGGC
>NW_008464865.1:0-845 GCF_000622305.1 Nannospalax galili
AAGGCCAGCTGTGATGATAACAAGATCCTAATAAAAGGCTGGAGTCTGGGTTTTATGTGCAGGCAGACAGGGAGGTGGAGGAGAAAAGGTCTTTTTTCTGTACAGGGCCCCAAGACTAGCCAACTGTACCATGAGAGGCAGCACGAACCCCAGGATCACACTCTATTGAGTACAGGTCATGACTAGAAGAAAGACAGATAGACAGAGGTATGTGCAAATGGGTGCGGGGCACCTCTAAAGCTAAGAATGTTCAGAACCCAAGGAACCAAGACGTCATTCCGTGTGTCTCAGAGCTGGATAGGCAGAGCCCACACCAAGAAAGACAGAACGAGTCTCTGCAAGTACAGTTCACCTTACCCTACTCTGTAATGGGAAGGTGGGACTCCAGCAGAGAAAACTCTGTGCAGCCAGGCCTGAAACAGCACTAGGAAGCTGGGGTATGCTGAACACTATCAAACACAAATACCTGGAGGCCATTCTATCTACTCAAGAGGTAGGGGGATTGGGAGTTCAAGCCCAGTCTGGGCTATACAGTAAGTTCAAGGCCAGTCGAGACTATATGAGATACTATCTTAAAAAAAAATGATGTTGGTAATCACCAGGTATTATTAAGCTGATCACAAGCCAAAAAGTTAATGCTTCCAGCACACAGGCCTGGGGATATAGCTCAGTGGTAAAGTGCTTACCTGGCATGCAAGAGGCCCTGGGTTCTATCCCCAGCACCACAGGAAGAAATGGAAAGGAAGGTAGAGAAGGGAGAGAGAGAAGGGGAGGGGAGGGGAGGGGAGGGAAGGAAGGGGATAGGAGGGGAGGAAAGGGATGGGAGGGGAGGAAGGGGATGGGAG
>NW_008464866.1:0-845 GCF_000622305.1 Nannospalax galili
CCTAGTGCTTGCTTCTACCCGACTCCCGGGGTCTGTGTGTTGTGACCCCGTACCTCTTACCGCCCCCGAATCGGCAGGGGACTCGATCCAGGTTAGAGTCTTCACAGCTGGCCTGAGGAGAACCCACAACATAGCACAATGAAAAAAACAGTTTAAAGTGGCAGCAGTATCTAAAAGTTAACATTCATTTGCTGATATAAATTCTGTTTTAGTTTTAATCTGAAATGCTTCCCATAGGCTCATGTGTTTGAACACTTGGTCCCTAGCTTGTGACACTGTTTTGGGAGGTTGTGGGACATCTGGGAGGTGGGACCTTTTGAGAAGTGTCAGTAGAGGTGAGCCTTCAGGATTACAGCCCATGGTGTTCAGTTCCCTCTGTATTTCCTGATGCTGAGGCCCACTCAAACTCCTGCTACCAAGCCTTCTGGGCCTTAGTAGACTATATCCCCTTAAACCTTAAAATGAACCTCTTATTTCTTAAGTTTTTTTGTCAGGTATTTTGTCATAGCAAAGAGGAAAGTAGCTAATACAAACTCTGCACTTAGTATTCAGAAGCCAATTTCTTCCCAGTTCCTCCAAACAGCTTCCTAGAAAATATTTTAGTATTAACTACTGTTATAAATTGTTTCTGGCTTTGTTCACCTGACTATTCACTGCTAGAGCTCAAAAGGCTTGATGTATTTTAAAAAAATAAATAAATAACCAGTGCACTACTATGAATACCATTCTCTTCAAACAACATGTTTAAAATACGCAACCTAATAATATATAAAGTTGAATTTCTGTCTCTCAGGAAATGCTTGTTTCTGACCATCTCTTAATACCCATGAATCCTTAAACATAGA
>NW_008464867.1:0-845 GCF_000622305.1 Nannospalax galili
GGAAGCAGCACTGGGACTCACCTCAGAAAGGACCTACCTCAGTAGTCAGGAATTAGCACTGCTACGATGTCGCCAAAGTTTTTTTAAGAAGACCCAAAAGGACAAAGCTGCTGTCCAAGTAACTTCATTGTGTCCCAGATCAAGGTCAATAATATTTATAGAATTACAAAACTATAAGTATCCAATAAGATAAGCTCCAGGGCTTGGCAGCCAATGATCAAATATAAAAAGAAGATCCACAAGGAGAAAAATTGATAAATATAACGTGTTCAGACCTGACATGAATGGTTGAATTACAACACAACAGTGTTTACTGTTATAGCTAAGTCCACATTCCAAAGAGAGAAGGCGCAACGAATAACAGAATTATAAAAGTAGGCATAAATACTTATACGTTGGAGTTGATAAGTATATTAAGAAAATATAATGAGAAGTATTACTTGGAAAATTTGAAAATGTAGACAAAACAAACTTCTAAGAAAAAATAAGATGACTGAAACTCAGTCAAGAAGTAGAAAATCTTTTACCCTTCTACATAATGGTTAACTGGGCAGGCACTGTGCAAGTTTGGCTGGTTTCTACCACCTACATCTGTGGGACTGTGAGCAAAGCAGTTAAATTTTCTATTTCTCTGAAAATTTCTAGACCTTAAACAAAGCATTTAAAACTTGACTCTCTTGTTATAACTTTGGATCATAAATAGTATCTACATCCTAGAATTGGTCTGAGAGGTTAAATGAGTCTATGTATATTCGGTATTTAATCTAGCTCCCAGAACGCAGTATAACCCACAAAAAGTTAACTTCTTTATATTATTATTGAAGGCAGTTATGGCTGTTACAAAA
>NW_008464868.1:0-845 GCF_000622305.1 Nannospalax galili
TTTTTTTTTTTCTCTTTTTAACCACCCACCCTTTTGATTTTGGAATAATTACTTTAGGAAAAATAAAAAAGAATTTTTTAACTCTAGGAAATATTTGTTTATCTTAGAAAACTCCCAGAGACTCTAACAAGAGGGGGAGCCAACAGGAATGTGCTGGAGGGATGGTGCAGGGGACAGCCAGAGCTTGAGCAGTCTCTTATAGAGGCTGCTGCCCCAGGATGCATAGAGGAACTGACTTTTTCTTCTTGGAGAAAAAGAAAGAAGAAAATTATGGTGCTTTGAACAGAATTGAAAGTTATAGCAAGAGAGGACAGAGGGTGGCTAGCAGTGACTGGGAGGCCTGTTGACCTAACATGGACTTTCTGCTGCATCTCAGCTCTGTGACTCTGGGTAGCTAGCTCAACTTCTTTATGCCTCTCACAAATTTGGGGCTGTAATATCTACTGTCAAGTATCTCCTAGGGCTGCAGTGAAGGGCCAGTGTGCTGCCATCTGTAGGGCTTCTGATACAAAGCAGACCTCTAGTAGCATTCTTTCTTATGCAGGATTAATCTATGGAAGCAATGGTGAGTTCTGAATCTGAGGCATCATGGGTGGATGTGAGGGATAAATAGTGTCACCTCCAAGCTGGACCTTGCCCGTGGGCATTGACTTAGGAGTGTGCTTAGCTGCCCTATGCTTTCACCCAGGTCTTTGTTCTCTGGATTCATGTGGACTTTTCAGTACGAGGAACAAGACAACAGATGTGATATATTTTGGGGTGAACGTCTTGAAACCATAAATGAATTATGTATTCACAACAAAAGTTCCATTAAGCTTGACAATTTCATTGTGTGGGACAGAGGA
>NW_008464869.1:0-842 GCF_000622305.1 Nannospalax galili
TATCACTGTGGGGAGGGACCTGGTGAGGTTGAATTTTCCTGAACTTCTTGAACTTCTTTAATTTCCCTAGCTTACTGATTATTTTGAGCCCTCCTCCTCCATCTAGAAGGAAATTCTTCAATAGGGAGAGAGAAGCTACACAACACAGTTAGAAAGGCATTGAGGAGGAAGGTGGATGAGGAGGGTGAGTGCAGGGGACCCTGACTAGTGCATCATCTCCTACCACTGTTTTGTTGCATCACCCCCTTTTCTCCTGTAAAAGCTCTTTGCACCACAATCCCCTTGAGAGAGTTGAGACCGAGTTTCCCATGTCCTCTTCAAGGCTGGTTTTGAATAAAACAGTTCCCTTCCGCAAACTCTGTCTCCTAGTTTTTCATGGAGTCCTGAGCAGAACAGACCTTGGAATCCTGTAACACAGCCATCTTCATCACCCCATCCACAAATCACTTCCTACCTCCAGATTTGTTCATTCTGGTAATTTTCCATAGTGAGAACAATGCAGTTTGTGGGGTTTCGTTATTATCTTATGTGCCTTGGCGTGTTTTCAAGCTTCATCCATATCTGTGCCTCATGTCTAATGATGCCATTCTTCACATTATTAATATTTCAAACAGATATATAATACATTTTATTTACCCATTAGCTGATGGACAGATACATGTGTGTTCTCACTTTCTGGCTGTCATGAACACTGCTGTTGCAAACATTCATCTATAAGTTATGTACATATATGTTTTATTTTTATTTTTTTGGTCTTTTTGAGATGGTCTCCCTGTAGCCCCAACTGGCCTGCTACTCACTATGTAGACCAGGCTGGCCTTGAACTCACAGAGATCCGCCTG
>NW_008464870.1:0-844 GCF_000622305.1 Nannospalax galili
CCCCCGCCAAACTGGAGTTCATACATTCTGTCATTTGTCAATTTTTAAAGTTCTACAGCACAGTAAGATAACTAGGGTTGACAACAATTAAGTGTTTCAGACCCAGGATAGCCAAAACAATCCTGAACAATAAGAAACTGATGGGGGAGCTGGAGAAATGGCTCAGTGATTAAGAGCACTTGCTGCTTTTGCAGAGAACCCGAGTTTGGTTCCCAGCACCCACATGGCAACTCACAACTGTCAATAACTCCAGTTTTAGGGGATTTGACACCCTCTTTTGGCCTTGATGAACACCAGGTACACAAGTGATACTCATACATACATGCAGGCAAAACACTCATACACATAAAGTAAATAAAAGAAATCTTTAAAAAACTGATCGATATCATCATCTCAGATTTCAAGTTATACTACAGAGCTAGAGTAATAAAAACAACATGGTATTGGCATAAAAACAGATACATTGACCAATGGAATAGAATTGAGGATCCAGATATAAGCCCACACTACTACCGCCATCTGATTTTTGACAGAGTAGTCAACAATACACACTGAAGAAAAGACAGCATGTTTAATAAATGGTGCTGGTCAAAGTGGATAGCTACATGTAGAATGAAACTAGATCCTTATCTCTCATCCTGCACAAAACTCATCTTCAAATGGATCAAGAACCTCAACATAATCCTTGACAGCTTAAATTTGATAGAGGAGAAAGTAGGGAATGCATTTTAGCTTATTGGCACAGGAAAGAACTTTCTGAACAGGACCCTGATGGTCCAGGCATTAAGAATAACAACTGATAAATGGGACCCATGAAACTAAAAAGTTTTGGTACAGCAAAGGA
>NW_008464871.1:0-845 GCF_000622305.1 Nannospalax galili
CCCTCCCTGGTATTCCTGTGTTAGGTGAATAAGCCACACCCTTGAGTGTAAGCAGGATCCATCCATGACATTTCTTTACCAATGAAATGTTCAGGGGTGAAGGATGCCACTCCCTTCATCGCTTTGTCTTACACAGGACTTTGTTATTACTAGTTGACGTCCTTGTGATTCTGACTGTGAGGCAGTACGTAGCCAACTTGGAGGGCCACGTAGTATGAAAGTGAGGCTAACCTGCAGCTGACAGGGCGGCAACAAGCTGGACCTCTCAGCCTACACCTGTAAGGAAATGAATGTTACCAACAATTTTGCCTGAGGGGAAAACCAGTATTTCTACATGCAAACATTCTCAGTGCAGCCTCTAGTCTTGCGATTGTTGGTGGCATACCTCGCCAGCTCATCCCTGCACTGTGCTCTTGTGTTAAATTCTGCCTTGATTGATGTACCTGCTCTGTCGTTACTCACCATGCTTCCTGAACTGCCAAAATGACTTTTTGAAGCTTGCATCACCTGATTTGCAATTTAGGTCGAACATATGAGCGAGTAACATAGCCCTCCTTGCGTCCCACTTTGAGAACATTATCTCTGTGAATGCCCATTGCCAAGTTCCCTCCTAATAAAATCTTCACCTTCCATGTACAACTTTGAGGTGGGAAACAGGCAGACATAAGCGGGCCTACTTAGTGGTCATGTCTTTGCAACCTCTGCACAGATGCTTTTCAATCTGGGGGTCTTAGGTGAAACTCAGAGTTGAACAATCTTTTTGTGATTTTTCTTTTCCTAATATGCACTCCACCTGGAATGGAATGCTGTCACCATCAGTCACATAAGCTACACAATAGCAGTAA
>NW_008464872.1:0-845 GCF_000622305.1 Nannospalax galili
GGGAGACCAAAGGAGTCTCTTCAGAGAGCAGTCTTCATCTGTGAACCAAATCCTCAGAGCAGAGGAAAGGTTTGAGTTTTTATAACCTTTAAGGGTGGAGGGAAGTTTCAAATCACATGATTTAGTTCAACGTAGCATACATAACAGGGAAACTGAATAAGCCAGGTACCGTAAGGTGAGGGCTGTGAAGGTACTCCACAGTCTGATTCTTAACTCTCCATCCCAGAGACAGCTGCAGGGAGGCACCGTCTGGGTCTGTGCGAATCAAGCCTAAAGTTGCAGGCTGTGTGCTAACTCCCCGACTCTTCCTGATTGCACACCCTGTTCCTATACGTGGACATAGAACATCCTTATGACAGCTCACATTTTAGCATCAAGAGGAAGATTCCTTTTATGATGACGAGGGGTTCAAAACAATCACACAGCAAGGTGATTTTGTTATCTATCCTCATGAAATTGTTCAGAATTTGTTCACCACAGTGTTGCCATGTTGTTTGGAACATGGACATGAGGCCATATCTGGGTGAGGCCAAGATTTCAAGTGAAACATGAGATGCATTTGTACCGATGGATGAGCTTCACCGTGTGGGATGCCCACATCTACTCTGGCTCATTCACAACATATTTTGTAGACCAAAGCAACCATATCATTTGACATTTGTATCAATAGCTTAATTGTTTGAGCCACTCAGTACCTATGTAAGTGTTATTGCACATTAGCTATAGAACTGTGACTGCACTGTCTCTGGGGCAGAAAAGAAAACCTATACATAACAGGAGGGAATGTGCCATGGAAGGTATCATCTATTAACAGCATCCCCAGGTGAGAACCTAACAGAAAATGT
>NW_008464873.1:0-845 GCF_000622305.1 Nannospalax galili
CTGCATAAATTCTCCTTCGCCTACGCCCCTCCTGGCTCCCTAGGGAGATCTTTACATATATTTTCTTTAGCAAACAAATTCATTTACATAAAAAAGCATAAGTCAATTTTTAAAATAATAACAAAATTAGCAAAAATGATAGAAATGCTGGGAGCATGAAGGGAACACACGAATCACAGAAAGTTGGAAAAATACACAGAAAAGGAGCTCTTTAGAAGCTATACAGTCAATATTATAAAGAAATTAATCATCACAACCCAGACTACTGTCATCCTTTTTTCAAGTTAAGGATTTATTTCCAGTATTTCTCTTCAGAAGCACAAATGCAGATACATTCTTTCTGCTTCCAATCCACTGTATGATGAAGCACTACATACTAGTGTCATCTTTCCCATGTTCTCATTAAAAAACTGAAGTCCAGGGCTGGGGATGTAGCTCTGTCTGTAGGGTGCTTACCTAGCATACAGGAAGTCCTGGGTTCAATCTCCAACACCGCATACACCAGACATGATGGCGTATGCATGTCATCGCAGCACTTGGGAAGTAGAGGCAAGAGGATCAGGAATTCAAAGCCGTACTTGGCTACATAGTGTGGTGAAGGCCAGGTGGAGATACATGAAACCTTGTCAGAAATCAAATAAACACTATGTTCTGTGAGCGTTAGGTGTAGAGGTTCCATTGTAGATAAGCCACTTAGGGCTGGGCATCAATATCAGTCTATAGTTCACCTCCAGGACCTTCCCACCCCTAAACCTCCCACCCTTGGGTTCACCAACCTGCTCAGTCACCCTGACATACCTAGTATAGTGTACAGACCACCTGGTCACTGCAACCTACTACTCCCC
>NW_008464874.1:0-844 GCF_000622305.1 Nannospalax galili
TTTTTTTCTTTTTTGTCTTTTTGAAGCAGGGTCTCCCTGTAGCCCCAGTTGACCTGGAACTTGTTATTTAGACCAGGCTGGCCTCAGACTCACAGAGATCCACCTGCCTCTGCCTTCCAAATGCTGAGATTAAAGGCGGGTACCATGCCCCCTACCCCCTGTGGCTGGATCGGCTACATTCCAAACTCTCCACAGTCATTGAAATGCTAATCAGTTGGTCAGCCTTGCAGGAAATACAGTTCAAGATTCTGGATTTTCTAGGAATTTATTCATTCTCAGATTTCAAGGACAAGTTGGTCAGCCTAGTCTAGAGCTGTCTATCTCAAATAATTGTCCTAATGGGAGTCAGTTGTTATGCCCCTATGAAGAGGCTCACATGGTGAGAAACTTAGGGAGGCAAGCTTGTTAAACACCATATCATAAAATTATTCTTCAGTCCAACAACAGGAGAAGAACTGAAAACTATCCACAATCACCTGAGTAGGGGTTGGGATTGGATCCTCCCCCAGTTAAACCTTTAGGTGAAACATCAGAGACTGGACAGCCTGACTAGAGCTTTAAGAGAGACCTTAAGCCAAACTGTCCAACTATGCTGGCCCCAAGTTTCTGAGACAAAAATGTTTATTAAGTTGCTAAGTTTAAAAAGAAATATTATTTATGTGTTTGTGTGTACCTGCATGAGTTTATGCGCACTATGTGTGTGCAGGAGGCCAGAGAACATAGGATTGTCCTGAATAGGAGTTACAGGCAATTGTGAGCCATCTGATAAGGATATTTTGTGAACCAAATCCAAGTCCTCTGCAAGAGCAGTAAGTGCTCTTAACTGCTGAGTCATCTCTCCAGC
>NW_008464875.1:0-845 GCF_000622305.1 Nannospalax galili
TTGACCTTCACCAGTTCCCCTTTTTGGGATATGGACTGAGAACTGCCCCTCGTGTCCTACTATGGTAGATGGCTTGATAGCCTAGATCTAGTCTAGTGATTAGCTAATACTAACCTACTTTTGCAAATATTTGTATTGATTGGAGAATTTCATACAATGTATTCTCCCTCCCAGTCTCTACCTCCACCTATTATGCCCCAAACTTCATGTCCCATATTATTATTTATCATTTTTTAAGGTCTATGGATTCTAATCTGTGTTTCCCAAACAACATGGGAGTCCAGCATGGATGGAGGAGGTGATCAGGAAGTCCCAGCCCTAGCTGAAGATCTATTGGCAATTGATAGATGTTGGGGAAGGAAGAGTCAGTTTTCCTTACTGATGTGACATTTGGTAAGTTGACCAGATTCTAAGAGATAGACCTACTATGCTATTTTTGAAAGGAGAAAATATTCCCGCCTTATCATAAGAAAAAAGTGTATCTTCAATAAAATGATTTTCATGTCCTTTCTCATACTCTTCTGTATCCGCTTTGACCCAGAGATAAACCTGCAGTACCTCATTAACTCCATATGCATCACTTTAATGTTGACTCCAAACACTTAGGGAGCGAATAAGGATGCTTCTTCTAGATTTAGTGCGTGGTCACACTCTAGAGTAGGTCAAAAACTCAAATCCTCTGTTTTCACTGAATTCATGGGGTTTTTTTTGTCCTGTTTTTTTTCTAATTATTTACTTAATAAGCACACACTCAGAAGAAGTATTTCATTACAACAGCAACAATTTCCAGAGCTATGCATCTCCTTCAAAACTGGCTGTAAATTTTTAGGTTTACAGTTGAATTA
>NW_008464876.1:0-845 GCF_000622305.1 Nannospalax galili
TGGGCATGGATTTGATCAAAACACCTTATATACATGTGTGAAATTCTCAATGAAGTTTTTATAAAAGTTAAAATAACTAAATGAATCTTTAAAAACAAAACAGAGATGGAGGAGTTCTAGGAGCTGAAGAGATGGTTCAGCAGTTAAGAGCACTTGCTGATTTTGCAGAGGACCAGAGTTTGAGTCTCAAAATCCATGCTAGACAGCTCATAACCAACTGTAACTCCAGCTCCAGAGGCTCTAACACCCTCTATTGACCTCTGTGGATATCTGTACACACATGCACATACCACCCCCACCTATACACATAGATACACATAAATAACAATAAAAAGAAGAAGGAGTTCTAATGAGCTTGGCGTAGAAGCACAAGTGGCAGTGAGAGCTATGAACCAAAACATAGAATATTGAATTGTTATTAAGACTTCCCTCTGATTCAATAATAAGTATTTCCTGAAAATTTTCATGTCAGAGGAAAATAGAAACCTTCAAAATGAATGAGAACTCAAGCACAAGAGATCAATAAGAAATTGGGGAAGGGGAAGAAGTGACAGACTCACAGACTTTCCTGATGTGTAGGAAGGCCCACACACATGCAGTGCATGTGCATTATACTTTGTAAATTAAATGCAATGTGACATAAATGGAATGAATGAAGAGAATAGCGTGAAGTGTAATACAGTGGGGACAGAGTGAAGAGAGCAAGCCTCCATGGCATCCACCTCATGCTTCTTATTCAACAGCAATCATACATACTTAATAACAGCATGCCCAAAGTACCCGAGTGAAGACTAACCCAGTGGTCACATCAGGCTCAGTTCAAGATGGCAGACTGAGTATATAGA
>NW_008464877.1:0-844 GCF_000622305.1 Nannospalax galili
GGGTTTGATTCCCAGCACCCACATGGTGGCTAACAATCATCTGTAACTCCAAATCCAGATCTGAAGCCTACCTTTGACCTCCACAGGCATTGTATAACATGGGGGCACTTACATACATGCAGGCAATACACTCATACAGATAAAAAATTTAAAAATCATAATTAAAAAAATACCTAGCTAGTGTAAAAAAAACAGAGAGAATCACATTAATCCAAAAACTTGCTGAAAAATTACACATGTGCTATCTCTACATGAGTTCATGTGTATTTCTGAAGGTTACATAACAAGAAACAGTGCCAGACAGAAGTGCAAACCTCCCTTTGAGTTTTGAGTTGTTGCTAGGGTAGTCCAATAGACTCCCAAAATTACATAGGCTATTACCGCAGCTCTTGACTGCCTCTCAAATCTTGAAGGTAAGACCATATTGCTGAAGGCAGGACAAACTTTGGACACAGGATTTGGAGCAATGGAGCTGGAACCGACACGGAAGCCACCTCCCCTGAAGGCTAGCTCTCATAGTTTTGGAGAGCACTGTGCATGCTGCTAAGGAAGGACATCAATTGATGGTCTAACCCCAGCTTTAAAGCCTAATAACCGCAACAATGACTGACAAAGCAAAGTATATTTGGGCAGTAGTGGCACTTTCATCTTGGATAACTGATTGAACCGGAGGAAACCCATGTGTGGCACTGTAAACAGAGCCAAGTACACATGGGTGGAGAGGTCATAGATCTTAAAGACAACCCAAAGGCTGTCACATCCCTAGATAAATTTAATTTATTACTATGTGAAAAATATGGATCTTTGGGCCTGGAGAGATGGCTCAGCAGTTAAGAACACTGAC
>NW_008464878.1:0-844 GCF_000622305.1 Nannospalax galili
AAAAAAAAAATATGAACGATTTGAACATCACTCCTACCATACGTAATTTGCTGGGGCTTTCATCATCAAATGGGAATCCATCACCGGATCTTTTTGAACTTCGCAGTTCTGTTAACTCTTCATCTGTATCCATGTCCTTAAAGGGAGATGAGAGCCATCCATCAGCAAAGGTGAACCTCTCATCTGTGGCTGAAGATGCCTCACCCCTGGCCATGTTGTCATTGGCTGTGTTGTCTGGGGCTTTGCAGAGGGGTGATCCTGGAGGCTGAGTGCTGCTGGGTCCTCTACTGACTCTAGGGCTTGCTGGCTGGGATGGAAAATCTGCTGACGCTGCACAGCTGATGGACAGCTTGTTCTGCAAGAAGTGTTTCAAACGTGTCTTCCTGGGGAAACTACGCTTCCGGATGGCGCTCCCCAGCTGAGACTCCTCCGCAATGACATACACTCTGGAGCGGCCCCTTGTCACCGCGGTGTAGACGTGCTGACAGTGCTGACGGCCCGCCTTCCCCACTACATAGACGACTGTGTCTTCCTCGGATCCCTGAGAGACAACAACACAGCGTGAAGACCTGGCCCTGCAGCACAGCAGCATAGGTTCAAGCAGCTCACAGAGGAGGAAAGGGCTGGAGAGAAGGCTCCTTGAGGAAAAGTGCTTGCCACAGAGCATCAGACCTGGGTTGAGTATCCAGAACTCACATAAAAGCCACTGAGCCTCACCAGCTAGCATGGCAGACACAACAGACGCAACAGAAAAACAACAGGGAGACCCTGTCTAAAGATGGAAAATAAGAAATTGGACTGGAGAGATGGCTCAGCAGTTAAGAACACTGACTGTTCTTGCAGA
>NW_008464879.1:0-843 GCF_000622305.1 Nannospalax galili
ACAGAGATCTGCCTGCCTCTGCCTCCCAAGTGCTGGGATTAAAGGCATAAGTCACCACACTCGGCCCAAAATAGTTTTTTAAATGTCTAAACCTCGTGTGTCATGGACGTGCGCTCCTCTGACGACCACGTGCAATCCACACAGGCGAGTGCCCGCCGGTGGCTGGGCTCTGCCCAATCTCCTGTAAGTCACTGTGGTGAATGAATTTAAAGGTAACTCAGCTTCTCTGCCAACTCTCCTCCTGCCTTAGGGGCTCCCCACCAGTGGAGGGGCCTAATAAACGGGCAGGAATGTTTTCCAGGGTTTGGAGTCCCATCAGAAAATGACTTTTCCCAAACCCCAAAGCCATTTATTCACACCTAGGGCACACACACATCTGCTAACCTTTACCAGGGTCTTTTAAACTGATTTTTAATTTCATCGAGGACTTGATGGCTTAAGATCACAAACGTACTCTGTCTTGTCTACCTACAAACCACAGGTTTTTATTGGCCTAGCTTGGGTTCTCAGCTCGCTGCCAACATCTCCTGCCTGGGAGATTCAAACCCTGATAGGATGGATTTTAAACCAGGAAGAATTAAGGAATAATATACAAATTAAATTAAACAAACCAAAAAAAAAAACAAACATTCATTCCAAACATAGGCGTTTCCACACTGGAAAAGGTCGGAGGCAGACATCTACCAGGAGACAAGGTGTTGTAGGGGGCAGAGCTGCAATTGAGGTGACCCTTCTGGGGGTCTGCTGGCAATCCATGTCAAACACAATAAAAATGTTTAGAACAGACTGTGGGATATTTGATATTAAAAAAGGTGGTGACCAAAACAAAGAGAGAGCTCAGGG
>NW_008464880.1:0-845 GCF_000622305.1 Nannospalax galili
GTTTGTGTGTATGACAGACAGTATCTCATTATGTAGTCTAGGCTGGCCTCACACTAACAATTCTCAGCCTCCTGAGTACTTAGATTATAGGCGTGTGTCACCTTGTCCAGTGAGACTGTTTTTTGACATTGTTTTGTGTCAGCAAGTTGCTGTTAGGACTGGCAGCGTAGCAGTTACAGAGTCTTTGCAGGAAGCACTTTCAGATCCCTGGCTTCAGTCTTAATGCTGTGGTACTTGGTGCTCCATGAGTGTCCGGCTTGAGAGAATGAGGAGCATGCTTTAATGAGCTGGGCTCTAAAGCCCTTCAAACAGAAGCTGCCAGGCTTGCGGAGGCACCCACGTGCGTGGACGGCAGGGCCATGATGGCAGACCTGGCTTCTCAGTCAGAGGCGGTCCAGTGAGAACTGAAGGATCCTGGTATTTTAGCTTCCTTTCTCTATGGAAAAAAACTCACTTCTTTTTTCTGAGTCTAACCAAGCAGTGTGATCCTTGGGTGAGTACCTCACTTAACCTGGTAGAAAACGGCCCTTAAGGACAAGGCTAAAAGCAAAGAATGAAGTTTGTTTTAAGGAGGTAATTTATAGAACAGAGTGCTGTTCAGCAGCTGCTTAGAACATTCCACGGTTCCTCTGAAGACAGCCATGGACTTGACAAATACCAATAGTGAAAAGCATTGTTTGGTCTTTGAGTTACATGAGTAAATAGTCTGTTTTCCCCATTCACAGTTGTGATGTCTGTTTGGTGCCCCCTCTTACACTCCCCAGTTTTGACAACCCCAAATCCCGACACTTGGCAGGTGGGGGGACAGATTCACCCCCTCTTGAGAACCTTTGCTTTTCATTCTC
>NW_008464881.1:0-845 GCF_000622305.1 Nannospalax galili
TGCCAAGGTGGCTGGGGGTGATGGGAAGCGGGTTTCTGTGGCCAAGTTTCCCCTGAATGGTGCCATAACTCTCTGAGGCTACACCCAGCACTAGGTCATCCCAAAGAACCGTGCATTCCTTCCGAGATACAGTACAGTGACGGGCAAGGAAAGCAGACCTCACTGTAATTTGATGGGAAAGGTGAACCATTGCCAGCTGGAAGATGGTAGTGAAAAGATACATTTTTGTTTTCAAAAGAAATAGAATTTGTCAGGAAGATATGTACCTGTATGAAAATTCAGTGAAACCAAGCGCTGGAATATGGTGACCATTCGGGTGACAGTGAAGGAAGAAAAGCAATTGATGTTGTCACGGCAGCGAGCATCACTCTAAATCACTAAAGAGGGGTAATGCCTAGTGTCTCCTAAATACAGCCATAACGTGGGCACAGACAAGGGATCCAGGAGCCCTAGGGGAGGGCAAGGCTTTAACTAGATAGAAGCAGAGATTCTCATTCTGCTAAAAGCATACATCTGGTAAATTCTTGACTTGCTTAGTGTCAATTTCATATCAGAAAGAGCGAAGGAAGGAAGAGGGAAAAATGAGACCCAACTTCATTATGAATTTCAGGGAAGAGCTAACTAGAGGCTGATGTGTCAAAGGCAGGAACTTGTGTGACAGCTGCCCCTTGTTGTGGAGACTTGTAAGAGTGAGAGATGGGAGCTTCGGGAAACCAATTTCAAAGATGCCGGACAAGAACCGTTTGCATTTTTAGAGGAACTCAGTTCCGGACGGAAGAGCAGGTCTTACAGCAGCAGAAAAAAAGAAATTTAACTGTATGGTTGTGACTCTCCATAAAAAAAAA
>NW_008464882.1:0-845 GCF_000622305.1 Nannospalax galili
GTGTGTATGTGGAGAGAGAGAGAGAGAAAGAGAGAGAGAGAAAGAGAGAACTTATTAGTAACTCCTCATTACTACTTACAAGTTGGTAATTATGAGGGAGGTGGCCATTCTCAAAGACCTCCAAGCTGGTACTAAGTGACTGACTAGCTACCTAACACACTGAAGGCTGTTTCTCTGTCCTTTTATCTCCCTGCGTCTTCTACTATTCCAGATTCTCTAATAGGGGACACCTCAAGCTGTTATATATTTACTTCACCCCACACATATGTGTACACACAAACAAACGTACACACACAGATCATATTAGATTAAGTATGCAATAGAGTTTGATAAATTGTTAAACAATACTTATTATCTATGTTTAGTATCTTCTTTCCTTAAACATGCTGTAAACTTCTTAGAAGCAGGAGTAATGTGGCTGATTTTTCGTCCCATTTGCTTTAATGATTATTGGATAGAATTCACACACAAAATAAGTATTTGTTACCCACCACCAACAAAAACAAACAGAATTAATATGTAACCAAAAGTTGAGGCAAGCATTTAGGTGGCCTGCCCACACAATACTATGGTGGGTTGGATGAGAAATATCCCCTACAGGCTCTAAGTATTTGAAAACTTTTGCCCCAGTTGGTGGTGCTGCCTCTGGAGGTTTAGGAGGCGTGGCATTGCTGGGGGGTGCACATCCTTGTGGGTGGGCTTTGATAGTTTACATCCTTGCTCCACTTCCAACTGGACTCTCCTACACAGTGCTTGAAGATATGAGTGCTCAGTTTCCTGCTTCAACTGCCTGTGTCACCAAGCCTCCTCCATCATGATAGACTCTTAACCCCTGGGAGCCATAA
>NW_008464883.1:0-840 GCF_000622305.1 Nannospalax galili
AGAGAGAGAGAGAGAGAGAGAGAGAGAGAGAGAGGATGAAGTGCCTTGATTTTGTCTAAATAGGAATCTGGAGATACAGGTCTCACTAAATTTGTCTTAGGCCAGGAGGAGATTTAGTCATTGGTGCTAGCCGTAGAAGTAAGGCAAATGTTATTCAATTTTATATATCTTTCCCAAAATACTTTACTTACATTAGTTACTTTCTGAGGCTGTGACAGAAGCAATTTCTGGAGAGAAATTATTTTTCGGCTCATGGTTTCAGAGGATTCAGTCGCCATGGACAGGAGGGAGGCAGAGCAGAGCAGCGTGCAGTGTGGTAGGCCAGAAAGCAGAGGAAAAGGAATGCCTGTGCTCTGCTACGTCTTCAGAGCAGCCCACAGCCCTGAGGATAATGTCATTCACTGTGGGGGTGATTCCTTCCCCCTCAGTGAATTCTCTCTGGAAATGCCCTCACAGATAACACCCAGCTGTGAGCCTCACCACTTTCTAGGAGGTTCTAAAATCATGCCTGGCTGGCCTTGAACTTACTATGTAGCTCAGGATGGTCTTGAACTCCTGATTCTAGTGCCTGCACACCCAAATGCTGGGATTACAGGCATGGACCATGATGTCTAAGCAACCCCTTTGTTTCTCTAAACTAACTTGTATTGGCCCCACCCCGAATACTTGAATTCTGAATGCTTGTAGAGGCCAGAGGTTGATATTTGAGTGTTTCCTTGATCATCCTCTGCCTCTGCTTCTAGTGCTGGGACTAACGGTATGTGCCACCACCCCAGCTCTCTATCCTTTTTTTGGTCTTTTTGAGACAAGGTCTCCCTGTAGCCCCAGGCTGGCCTTGAA
>NW_008464884.1:0-845 GCF_000622305.1 Nannospalax galili
CGCGTCAGTCTCATAATCTGAAGGTCCTGAGTTCGAGCCTCAGAGAGGGCACTGTTTTGTTAACAGCTGATTCCATCATCACAGATGTGAACCTTTAAAGGCGACCCTGCAGAAGTAAAGTCAGTACGGGGTCCTAGCGATCCTGGCACGCCGGCAGCAGAGCTGACTACTGGTGCTGGCTGCACCCGCTGCCGGGCGCGGACTGACTGAGCACCGTCTTCTCCGGGTTTTTTCCGGTTTTTATGACACTCAGAATCCTGGGAGTAGAGGTGTCTTTGACGAACCCGGAGTGATTGACCCACAGTGGATCCGCTGGAATCGGATCTGCGCAGCTATGACCTGGGGAACAGCCTTGACGGGTGCAGGGAGGATCCAGGCTGTGCGGCTGTGCGGCTGGGGGCGGGGGGCGCGGGGGGCACGACGACGACACACACGACTGGCGAAGCCTGAGGAGGAACTGCCCCGGGTTGGGGGCTGGGAAGACCTGTAGGGGCAGAGTCAGAGGACAGAGGGCGGGCAGCGCTCAGACGCGGAGTTATGTTCCCTCTAGTCCTGTTCTCTCTAGGACTTTTATCATAAAGGTATGTTGAATTTTGTCAAAGGCGTTTTCTGCATCTATTGAGATGATCACATGATTTTTGTCTTAAAATTTATTTATATGATGTTATATTTATTGACTTACATATGTTGAACCATCTCTGCATCTCTGGCATAAAGTCAACTTGATCATGGTGAACGATCTTTTTTGACATATGCCTGTGTGGGGGTTGCAAGTGTTTTTATTAAGAATTTTTACATCTATATTCTTTGGGAATATTGGTCTGTATTGTTCTGTTGTTGTTATG
>NW_008464885.1:0-845 GCF_000622305.1 Nannospalax galili
AAAAAAAAAAAAAAGAAGGCAACTAGGCATCCTGCAGGCTGTCAGAGTGGGTAATCCAGTGGGGTACATGCATGCCATGCCAGCGCTCAGGAAGCAGAGACAGGAGAATTGTGACTTTGAGACCAGACTGGGCTATATATCAAGACCTTATCTCAAACGTAGTCACTTTGCAGAGAAAGGTAAAGGGACTATGGATAAAAAGAATCGTTAGTTCTGTGACAACCATAAGTACCTTAAGTGAGATAACCCATGGCTAGAGGAAGAGTTCTAGGTGGAGGTGGGTGTGTGAGAGTTGGCAACAGGGAGCTGGCACTTAGAGCCAGGGCACTAGGATGAATTCTTATTTTGAGTGCCCATGATCCAAATCCCTGCCCATAAATGAGTGATTCTCCTCTTTAGGAGTCTAATGTGTATGAAAAGTGTTTCCTCCATAGGCACTGATGCTACATACATTCCTAGCCTTGCCCTCAAATTTTAGGGTTTCTGTCAATCAGATTCACCGACTCTAGACACTTAGAACTGGAGGCCTGAGAGGAACATTCTAGGGACCTGTTCTAGTTTCATTCCTGTTGCTATAAAATACTCTGAACAAAAACAGCTTAGAGTAGAAAGCATTTATTCTTGGCTTGCAATTCCAGGTTGCAGACCATCATTTTGGAGAGGTCAAGGCAGGAACTCAAAGTTACATCATGCCCAAGAGCAGAGAGAGAATAAATACTTGCATGCCCCCTTGCTTGCTTGGTTGCTTGTGCTCAGTTTTATTTCTTAACGCTTCCGCAGTTCAGGATCCCTTGCCTAGGACATGATGCCACCTACACTGGGCTGGGTCTTCCCACATCCATTAA
>NW_008464886.1:0-845 GCF_000622305.1 Nannospalax galili
TTTTTTTTTATAACTCACTAAGTACAATTTGTACTACTCATATATTCTTGGGTGTGGGGCCATCCACCAAAACCAGGTCAACCTACCAAGGGCCACACATTTAAAGTATATTAATTTTCCTTTTGTCAGAAACCATTAATTGTTCACATCTCTTCAGTTAGGGATGGAGGCTCATTAAGCACTTGCATACTAGAATACTGAGTGACTTGATCTTGTGCAGGTGTTGTGTAGGTAACCACAGATTTTGTGAACTCAGGAGTGCAGTAGTCCTGTCGTACAAAGATGACATGGTATTGCTCAGAAGCTTCCTGACTCTTGGCTCTTACAATCTTTCCTTCTGTTCTTCAACAATGGTCTCTGAGTCTTGGAGGCAGGGTAATAGAAATGTTCTATTTGTGGCTGAGCACACCCCTGAAACTTATTCTCTGCACCTTGACTAGTTATGATTTTCTGCCTTAAGGACCAGTCACTGCACAAAGAAACTTCTCTGATGAGGTGTGAGAGTTGCTCTAATCTGTACATATACAGATATGAGTTTAGAGGGCAGTTTGACACTATGTCTATTTAGGAGAATATTAGTAGTAGGTTCACCCTCCTGGGCCTATGATCAAGGGTTCTTGGCCATATTTTCAGTAAAAGTATGTGTTTCCTTTTGTGGAGTGGGCCTTAAATCCAATAAGAAAGTAGTTGGTTACCCTCATAACATTCGTGTCATTATTCCATCCACAGTCCTATCTTGCCATGTCAGTTATTACTGTAATACACAGGATTCAAATCTGGGCAAAAGGTAAGACTACTGGTGACTCTTTCCCCCTCAACTACTTGTATAACACCACCCAGTACTC
>NW_008464887.1:0-844 GCF_000622305.1 Nannospalax galili
ATAGTGAGTCCAGGCCACTGGGGCAACAGGGAGACCCTGTCTCAAAAAGACCAACTCAAACTGGCAGCAGTGGCACTTTTCTGCAATTCCAGGACTTGAGAGGCTGAGGCAGAACAGAGTTCGAGGCTAGCCTGGCTACATAGCAAGTTCCATAATAGATGGGCTGCTTAGGAAGACCCCTTCTAAAAAAAAGCAACTATCAAAAACTAAAACAAATAAGAGCATACTGTGTAATGTTACTACTACTTTGTGTGGTGTTACTGTGCCACATTAAAGTTGTACCTGAATAAATAATCAGCCTGATTCTTAGCATTAAGTTTTCACAGCTAAGAGTGGACCTGAACTCCTAGAGTTTGCTACTTCAGATCTCTCATGGAACTGTGTGCCTGAGCCAGGTCTCAATCTTACTTTTATTCATATAATTTCTCCAGATCAGTTGGAGAACTACAAGCTTAGATCCACCCTTATCAGAGAATCTTGCTGTTAGATCCCTAAAATATCTCAAACACACAATATCAAGCATACTCCTCAATTATTCTCACTGTTTTCTGGTACAAGGTCAAGTAAAAGTCATTAGTCCAGATTCTGTCCATTTTATGTCATCCCTACAGCTCTGTTTTTGTAGAAGACCCAAGTTTGGTTCTTAGCACCCACATCAGGTGGCTAACAATTGCTTGTAACTCTAGCACCAGGGAATCTGACATCCTCTTCTGGCCTGTAAGAGCACTGCATTCAATGCCCCCTCCCCCTGCCCCACTCTTAAATGTAGCAAAAAATAGAAATAAATCTTTTAAAAAAAGAAAGAAAATCTCCAGACATTAAAAAAAAAAAAAAAAAAAAAAAA
>NW_008464888.1:0-845 GCF_000622305.1 Nannospalax galili
TTTTTTTTCCACAGGAAGTTAGAATGCAGCAAGTAAGCCTAATATCCAAAATGCTTCAATGAAAGTAAGTCATGCAACAGGCCTGCTGCCACTAGATCCTGAAGGACACAGAAAATGGGTTTTTGTTCACGTCCTTTGTTTTTTCTTTTCTCTGGAAATAAAAATCCTTAGTCTTACCATTTCCTTAACTTACCTCTATGAACAAGAGACTTCTGTGGAATAAATATGGCCTGTGGGAACAGGTGTTCAATAACGAATTGGTGATTTCATGAAGTGATACATGTCACGGGTTCTAACGAATGTCCTCCAGATGAACACATGGTGACCCAATGCATTTCCTACTTGTAGAGGAAATGTGCTTCTCAGTGTAGCCCCTGTGTGCTTGGAATCTTCCATCCTGCCACATGAGTGGTGATGTCATTCTAGGACGGTGTCTTCCTGAGGGGAAAGAAAAGCATGATTTAAAGTAATTAGACTCAGAAAAATATATCCTATAATATAAAAGAACTTTCATCTTTGTGACAATATATAGTTTGGGGACTTTCAGGGTTTATTATTCAACTAATTCGCTTTTTAAGGCAGGAAGGGTTTATTTTTGCTCATAGTCAAGGGTACTGTCCATCATGGTGAGGAAGGCATGGACGCAGGGTTGTGAGACAGCTGATCACATTGCATGCAGAGTCAGGAAGCAGTGAGGAATCCTGATGCCCATCTAGTTTTCACTCTTTATTCAGTCCAAGACTCCAGCCTGTGGGATGAGGTCATCAGTCCAAGACTCCAGCCTGCAGGATGAGGCCATCAGTCCAAGACCCCAGCCTTGGGATGGTGCCATCAGTCCAAGACCC
>NW_008464889.1:0-845 GCF_000622305.1 Nannospalax galili
GTATTGTTCAGAGTGTTTTGTCACAGCAATGGAGAAACAAACTAGAACACACCCTAACTCATTTACTGGCTGGGGGCAGGGTGGTAGTGGTGGTGGTGAGCATGACAATGAAGAGCAAGAAAAGACCTGCACGCATCCCCCACTTTGTGATAGATCCTCAGGCCTGGAAGAATAGGGACAGTGTGAAAGAATGGGATGATTTAAATCTGAAATGTCCCCCATAGGCTCCTGTTTGAAATGCTTGACCCCCAGCTGGTGGCGCTATTCTGGGAGGCTGTGGAGTCTTTAGCTGGCAGCAGCAGTTCCCTAGGGTTGGGCTTTGAAGGTTATCCCCAGGCCCTGCTTAACTGTTGCACTCACTCTGCTTCCAGGTCCAACATGATGTGAACAGTTGTCCTCTGCCCCATGCTCCATGATGGTGTGCTAAGCACACAGGGTCACACGATTGCAGATTGAGCCCACGGAAACCATAAGCCCAAATACATCTTTCCTTGGGTTGTTTCCATCAGGTATTTCAGCCTCAGTGCAAAAGGACTAACACATGGAACAGTCATGGAATGCTGCCTCATCAAGCACCCAAAGGCCTCATTTTGCAGAAGAGTTAGATATGAGTCACTCCCCCAGGCCTACACTAATAGTTCCTGACCAGCCCACAGCTGATGTAGGTGCTGCTTCCCAGGTGATATGGTGCTACATAGAACAGTGAAATATACCAAACTCATGTGGTAAGTTTTCTGAGGATCTGTCATAAGGCTATGCAGGTATACATTTAATACATTCCTTGGGTAAGCACTGATGAGCATTCCATATCCTTCTGCTTTGCATAACTATGTAGACGATGCTAT
>NW_008464890.1:0-836 GCF_000622305.1 Nannospalax galili
GAGTCAGGAGGATCAGAAGATCAAGGTTATCCTTGGCTACATAGTTAATTTGAGGCCAGCCTGGGATATTTGAGATTCTGTCTAAAAAATAAAATAGGGCTTGGTAGGTGCCTCAGTTGGCGAAGTGCTTGCTGTGAAGAGATAAGTACCTGAATCTCATTCTCAGCACTCATGAAAAAAGCTGGGCTCAGGCGTGTGAGTCTGTTACCCCAGGGCGGGGGAAGTGGAGACAGGAAGATTCCTGGAGCTCACTAGCCAGCCAGCCTAGCAGGCCAGTGAGCTCCAGACTGTGTCAAAAATAAGGCATGATTGAAGGAGACACCCAGTGCCGACCTCTGGCCTCCATATTTCTGCACACACGTTACTCACATACCAACACCCAAACAAAAAATTAAAGTTAGTTAAACTCAAGTACAATACGTGCTCTGTTCCTGTTTCACCAGTCATGGTTCAAGCGCTCTGTAGGAAATAGTTCCTGCCTCCATCTGGGCAGTGCAGATGTGGGACAGTCCATAATAGCTGAGATCCCTGATGGACAGCTCTGCTCTAAGTAGAGCATGACTCATCCAGGACTCCTGATTTTAACATGTTAAAACACAGATCTAGCAAGCAAAATATTTGGAGTATCCCAGATTCTAACTTGCAATGTTCTTGGAAGCGAATCTGCAGATAATCCAGATATCTTTGGAGATCATAGTTCTGGATGCAATCTCTGCAGAAAGGAGGCCTGGACCCACGAAGCAGTCAGTGGTGCTGAGGCTGATGCTTATTACCCACCTTCTGTAATGGAACCTCTCTCTCTCTCTCTCTCTCTCTCTCTCTCTCTCTCTCTCTCT
>NW_008464891.1:0-845 GCF_000622305.1 Nannospalax galili
TGTCATTTCTGCCATTTTATTTCCAAATTTCCATTAAAGAGCATGACTAAGCTGATTAGGATGCTAAAAAGCATCCTTGACATCTTTCGTATGACGTGAAGGGAAACATATACAAAGTTGGAAGTTGAGAAAATGAAGTGCATGACTCATATGTGTCTTGAATTCAGCTTTTCAGAAGCACATTTACCCTTTTACAACACACCTTTCTCCAACACAGCCAGACATCTCTTTGTTACCAGGGACCCAGTCTCATCATTGCCATCTTAAAATTGCACATTTTTGAAGCTCACGGGGGATAGGTAAGTTTTTCTTCTGAGAAGGCAAATAACTTCATTGTAGTTGGAAATAACAGATTTACCCCTGGCTTCAAGATAAGACGTGGTGTTACAATGTCAATGTGTCAGCTCTCTCCTTAAGCATTCACTTAATAGTCAGTACATGATCTGGAGTAGGTGCTGTTAAATGCAACAAAGATTTGGTAATACAGGTATCATTTTACCTTTAAGAACCTTATAATCCGGTGAAAGCATACTTTACCTTTCTAACTGGGTACTTAAAAGAAGCATGGAAGACGGAGGAGATGGAGAAGGAAACAAACTGTCAACAAGAAATAGAGCAGGTGTTGCAATCCAGAACTAAGCCGTTTGGTTTTTCTGTTTATTTTTACTTTATGTCCTAGTTTACTATTTAGTTATTTACTTACTTTGCTCTTTTGCATGTGTATTCGTGTTTGGTGTGTATGCATGTGTGCATCTATGTTCACATCTGTGTAAGCACATGTCTGCAAATGTGCATGCGTGCATGTGGAGGCTTCAAGTTCACATCTGGTGTCTTCTTCAGTCCCT
>NW_008464892.1:0-845 GCF_000622305.1 Nannospalax galili
TGCAGTGTGGACTGTCTGTCCAGTGCCTTAGAACAAAAGTGATCTAAATCCTTCTAAAAGAACTTGTTTTGGGATTCAAAATAAGTCTCCCACATTTGGAGACGTGTGACAAATGTTTTGCATTTTATTTTCTTTAACAGGAAGCTAAGTCACCATCACAGTGATTCCCAGACTGTGGTTTGTAACACCTTTGTAATGTTCCATAAAATTTTCAAAGTAAAATTCACTACAATTCATTTCCACTTAACAAACTGTAGCAGCCCTTTTAAGGCAAGTATGATTGCTAAAATAAAATCCTATTTTGTTTGAATGGAGAGTTTGAAATAAAATGTGAATTAATTCTGTGCTGAATAGCTTCCCCTAGTCTCACAATTAATGCTAAAACTTCATGAACAATCTGATTTCACCCACTTCTCTCTGGGCTTCTTGGGCCTTGAGTGGACTTTAAATTTTCCCTCAGTTGATTGTAAATGTAAAATGTCCTTCAGGATCATGGGATTCCATGTGTGATCCTAAGCCCAACAACATTCAGGAACTTGCTTTTTTCTGTTTCCAAATACCCTTTGTTCTTAATTGGGCAGTTCAGGCATCTGAATGACCACATGGACTTTTCATCTCATTGGAAGTTATGTAAGTGGGAAGTCAATTCATATGAGGCTACGTGTTACCCAATAGTCTCTGCATTTATTCATATAGGGAGCATTCTTTTATTTTCTAAGAACAACCAAAAACAATGACTGGGGCATTTCTACATCATATTACAGTGACACCAGAATAAAGAAACAGCCTGAATACATTCTAAGGCCAAGAATGGAACCAACTCTGAGAACCTGTTCTTTCAGTTG
>NW_008464893.1:0-845 GCF_000622305.1 Nannospalax galili
AAAAAATATTTATTATTAGACTGGCCCTAATCTCACAGAAATCTGCCTGCATGTGCCTCCCAAGTGCTGAGATTAAAGACATGTGCCACCATGCCTGGCCTTCTCTAAATTTTTGAAATTGTGTTTTATTTTATGTATATTTTGCCTGCATGTATATAAGTATATGACATGTCAGGCAAAGCCTGAGGAGGTCAGAAGTAGGTGTTGGATGCCTGGAACTAGAGTAAAAGACAGTTGTTAGCAGCCATATGGGTGCTGGGAAGCAAACTGGATCCTCTGTAAGAGCAGCCAGGCTTCTTAACTGCTGAGCTGTCTCTCCAGCACTCTCTCGCTCTCTCTCCCTCCCTCCCTCTCTCTGAGACAGGGTCATATGCAGCCAAGGCCAGTTAGTTTAGAACTTGCTATGCAGCTGAGGATGACCTTGAGTTCCTGACCTTACAACCTCCACCTCCCAAGTGCTGGGATTATAAGTACGCACCACAATGCCCAGTTTAGTGTTTTGTTTTTAAAAGCAATTTAGAATCTATAAAGATGAGCTCTAAATAAAATCTATTGCTCCTTCCCCAAGGACAGAAAAAGAAATTATCACAAAGGGGTGACCCTGAGTTCCCTATGAGTGAGACTGAATTCCTTTGCTCGGCAAAGGGAAGGGAAAGCTAGGAACACGTCATATTTACTGTGCCCTAGGTTCTGTTCTGGGTGTACTGAGGGTTCACAATTATCTCTAAGTGAAGTTTCTTCTTTTTAAAAAAAGATTCATTTTTTAAAAATTTTACGTGTATGAATGTATTGCCTGCATGTGTGTAACTGTACCCATGTCATACAATGCCCACAGAGGCCAGAAG
>NW_008464894.1:0-845 GCF_000622305.1 Nannospalax galili
CTGGTCTCTAGCCTCAGTGAGGTGGAAGTCCAGAAGCCTGAGTCTGGGGACATCACTGTGTGTGCCTAGGAAAAGGTGGCTGGGGCTGGGGAGATGGCTCAGTTGGTAAAGACCTTGCTGTACTAGCATGAGGACCTGAGTTCGGACCCCAAGAACCCATGCAAAAGAGCCAAGCATGGTTGTACCTATCTGTAACCCTAGCTGGAGGGATGGGGATGGGTGGGGACAGGAGGATGTCTAGAGTTCCCTGGCCAGCCAGCCTAGCCATTGGTGAGTGCTGGGTTCAGTAAGAGACACTGTCTCAGAAGATAAGGTGGAAAGTGATTGAGGAACACACCCAAGTGTCAGCTTCTGGCTTCCACACGCATGTACTTGCACACCCATATTCACACGTTTGGGCATATACACTGCACGCATTTGGGTGCGTCATTTTCTCAAACAAGTGCTGGTGGCTCTTTTCCCAACAGGTCTCTTGAACATGCTCAGTGCTCCCCTCCTCTGCTGCCAGCGGCTAATCCATCATTGGCTCGTCCCTGGGTTTCCCCTGCTAGGAGCTGTCTCCCTGATCTCCCTGGTCTCCCTGTTTCCGTGTCCTGTAGCCCAGTCTCGGCCTGGCAACTGGAAGGGTCTTCAACACATAGAAGTTACATCATTCCAGCCCTCTGTTTACGAGCCTTTGACCACTGTTCTTTGCTCTTGGAATTAAGGCCACTACCTCTGCTCCTTGAGGCCTGTCCCACATTGGGTCTTTTCTGCATGCTGTGCCTTCTCTCTGAAATGTTCTTGCAGCTCTGAGCATGCTGTCTCAGTATTAATAGCACATGCTCCCTGAGATTACCCCCCCC
>NW_008464895.1:0-845 GCF_000622305.1 Nannospalax galili
GTGCAGCATTGGCCAGTGTAGAGAGGAGAAACTTTCCGTGGTATCCTGAGATTGTTCATGGGGCTGACGTGTGTATCTTTTTCTATCTCTGCATTTTCATGTCGGTGGTTGCAAATCAGTCATGCTGAGTATAGCTACAACACAGAAGTCCATGTACATACTCCAAGCATTTAAGGATCCACTCGAGGAGTCTAGAATGACCGAACAGTGCTAGCTGGGTTGGTGGTGGGTGGAAACATTGTAAGACATGAGGGTAGATTGCCAAACAGGATCGTGCTCAGACCTGACAGGGCCACAGGCAGCTGTGAGGACTCCACACATTACTGGAGTGTGGGGGGAAGCCCCTGAAGGCTTTGCTGGAGTATTGTAGCTTTTAAATATTACCAAACACATTTGTTTGTTTTTGTGTGTTCTGTTTCTTGAGATAGCTCTCTCTATGTAGCCTGGGCTTGCCTCAAGCTTACATATCATTTTGCCTGAGTATTGAGATTACAATATATATCACCATGACATAATAAATACCTTTTGAAAGGGTTATTCTGGGTATTATATTGTGAATGGCCCCTGGTAGAGGAAAAGATATCAAGAGTCAGGAAGGATAAGAACATCTAGAATCAACACCTTATATTTGAGACAAGACATATGGATTGTGGATGTTTTCCTAAGGGAACTATGACAGGATCGGCCTATAAATTAGATTTACTACAGGGAAGAAAGGAAAATAATGATATTGTTGTTTAACTCTGGAGCAATATAAGAAAAGACATTCTTCTTATGAAGACGAGGGAGGCTTAAGACATTTTATTGTAAGTGGGGCACTGAGATGGCTCCAAACCTGTGAACTG
>NW_008464896.1:0-845 GCF_000622305.1 Nannospalax galili
TGGGCCCTCCCACATCACTCAACAATCAAGAAAATGCCCCACAGGCATGGCTACAGGCCAATCCAGTGTAGGAAATTCTTCAATTGAGGTTCCCTCCACCCAAGTGTTTCAGGTTGCCGACTGATGCTATCCAGAACACCAGGTGACCTTGGAGCAGCATTTTAGAGAGCTGAAGGAAGACAGCTGTCACCAGTTCTTAGTTTATCCAGGCTTTTAGAATACCATAGACGAGGTGAATCATAAATAGCAGTTTATAAAATCTCACTGTTCTAGAGGTTGAGGAATCTAAGATCAAGATGCCTATCAATAGGTCTGATATTTGGTGAAAGCCACTTTTATAGTTCATAGACGCCAAATGCTGAGTGAATATGAGCATTGTGCAGGCCACAGGCAGTAGCCTCCTCGACTGTGGTTTGCCTGCCTGAGACTTTTTCACGTACTGCAGTTATGCTGTACATAAGGACTCTCAGTCAACGATGGACCACAGATATGACCCTCCCATTAAACTATGTTGGAAATCCTATGGAAAAATTTTGTATTGTCCAATAATATCACAGTGTAACACATCACTCACGTGCTTGATTGGTAGAAACGAACCAACCATGCTGCCAGTCATGAAAGAGGTTAGCACACATTTATTACATTACGTAATGTGATAATAGTAACAACTCTGTTCCTGGCTTATGTGTTTACTATAGTCAGATATCCATTTCCACCACATGGGTTGTGTGGGTTATTTAGGCTTGGTGGCAAGTTCTTTTTCTTTCTTTTTTAAAAAATTTTATGTGTATGAGTGAATGTATTGCTTTCATGTATGTAAGTGCATCCATGGCATGCAATGCCCA
>NW_008464897.1:0-845 GCF_000622305.1 Nannospalax galili
TTTTTAAGATATGAGTCTGTGAAGTTTCAGTATTAGGGGAACCTGAGAGATCTCCTAATTGAAATCCTCCCATTGTAACCCTATCCCTTGGTTTTCCAGTCTTTCTTAGTTACCACCAGTGACAGGGAGCTTATTACTTACAGAGGCAACCTGTTCTGTTTATAGGACAGGCTGGTAGGAAGGTTTTAGGTAGATATAAGGCATTGCCAGCAGGAGTCTATGAAGTGCCTTAGTCTACTCACCCTTCCTTCTCTAAAACAAAGGCAGGTGGGAGACAAGGTTCTACTGTCTCACTAGACTGGCCAGTGCATGGTATCCTGTAAGTCCTAATTGCAGTTTTAGAGCACAGAGCTTAGCATAAAGGCCTCTGAGGGCCTTTCCCTCCCCTATGTCCAACTCTAAACTTTAGACTGCCCACCAGAGTTGTCCTGGTGATATACAGGAAAGCAAGGCACTAGCAAACACAGTAGGCCCATGTGTGAAAAGAGAAAAGGCTAACCCTGAGCCAGCCAGATGCTGTCAGCTGAGAGGCCTCCCCCGAGAGCACTCTGAATGTGTGCATTCATCTGCCCCAGAATGCACCCTAGACTATGAACATTTGGATTGGCACTTGTCTAGAGGTCCATGGGATGAGGAGGAGAAGATGAGGGAGAACTGGGGAGATGGGTAGAGACCTGCTGTCCAAAATAAAAACTAAGCTGGGTGTGGTAGAACACACCTTGAATCTCATCACTTGGGTGGCAGAGGCAGACAGATTTCTATGAGATCAAGGCCAGCCTGGTCTGCATAGTGAGTCCAGGCCAGCAGGGGTTACAGGAAGACCCTGCCTCAAAAAGATCAAAAAA
>NW_008464898.1:0-845 GCF_000622305.1 Nannospalax galili
AGGTAGAGAAATAGAGACTGAAGAGAAGGGGAAGAGAGAAAGATTGAATTTGAAGTTTGGACCTTCAGTGAGAGTTCTTTTCAGAGAACTGCACTTCAAAGATTTTATTTCCTTCCTCCCTTCTTTCCCCTGCCCCCGTGAGTCCCCGGGGTTCCATGTTCAAAGGCTCCAGGTTACCAGCTGCCACCTCTGATCAGCCTTACTGTCTCTCTGGTGTTGCTGTGATGCCACCTGCCTGCCCAGGCTCCCCGAAGCCCATGCCATCTTCATTCATCCTCTTCACATTCAGTTCTAGAAAATACGCTGACAAGTCCTTACAATTTTTCCTGCAGTCAAGTCTCATAGCTACAGAAAAATACAGGAAGAATTCATCTTCTTCTAGTACAAGAGACTGTTAACATCTTTCATGATCTTTAACATACGTGAGGTTCTCATGCCGAATTGTACACCTCACGAGGCAGAAGATTTCTGTGTTGTTGCTTGTTTCTATCTGTACTCTTCCTGAGGAATGAAGGCTAACCCCACTTATCCATGCCCCAAAGCAGCCCTGTCCCCAGCCATGTGCGTCAACCCCAGTCATTAAGTGTAGAGAGACCATCAAGGCAGAACAAAGCCTGAATTTTGGATGTCCATTCACCAACGACATTTACAAACATGTTATCTGAGGCCAGAAAAAAAAATCTTTTTTCTTTTCTGAAGCAACAATAAAAGGTTAGTGACCAAAATGAATTTCCTTTCACTTTACTAAAGTGATCAAATCCTGGGTCCCATCAAAGAGAACAGCATGTCTCTCTACATAGTGAGGAGTTACATTGCTTGGAAAATGTCACCCTTATGTCTTTGAC
>NW_008464899.1:0-845 GCF_000622305.1 Nannospalax galili
AAAAAAAATCGGTAGCTCTCCTATAAACCAAAAACAAACATACTGATGAGGAAATCAGGGAAACAATTTCATTCACAATAGCTTCTAAAACCATACAGTATCTTGGAATAAATGTAACCAAGGCAGGGAAGGACTTTTTAAATAAAATCTTTAAGAGACATTCAAGAAAAAAATTGAAGACGACATCAGAAAATGGAAAGACCTCCCATGTTCATGGATTGATAGGATTAATATTGTGAAATAGGGCACCTTACCCCAAACAATCCCTGAACACATAAAGAAATGCTGGAAGCATCACCATCCCTGACTTCAAATTATACTACAGAGCTATACCAATAAAAACAGCATAGTATTGGCATAACGATAGACACACTGATCAACAGAGTAAGTCTGAGCACACAGATTTAAGTCTATGCACTTAGCGTCACCTGAATTTTGCCAAAGTTTCATCAAAGAAGCTACTTGATGCAGATGGTGATTCATATAGAGACCCACAAATGATCAACATGTGGAGAACAAGACACTGCAGAGTGACTGGTTCTAAATGGAACACCTATATCATACCCTCTCCTCCCAGGGGTCAGGGATCATTGTGGAAAAAGGGCTGGAAATATTGTAAGGTAAAGGTGGTAGATGAATACAGGGAAACTGTGTTGCCTGGGCACTAAAGTATAGTTGTGCATATGTACCCATGGCACTTGTGACAGCATGCACACTACCTGTGCAAACCCAAGTCAGGCAAGAGCTCAGCATGGGTGTAGGAGGTGGGCAAAAAGTCCCATCCCTTCCTAAGGATTTATTGGCAATTGATAGATTCTGGGAAAGAGAGACTCAGTTTTTCTTAC
>NW_008464900.1:0-846 GCF_000622305.1 Nannospalax galili
TCTTTTTTTTTTTTTTTTTTTTTTTTTTTTTTTTAATGTGTGCAAACCCTGCATCCATCAATTCATTTCAAAACACTGAGATCGAGTCTCCATTGTTACAGAGTTTCTGATTCGCTGGGGGCTTGCCAGGATTGAAAAACCATGACTTCTCATTGTTTCTACAGGGCTCTGAGCTGTAGGAGTGAGCTGGGCGGTTGAATTATGTTTCACTGGAGGCAGCTCTAGTGGTTCTGTTATGCGATCACTCCTGCCTGGCTCTCACTGCTGGTCCTCAATGCCCAGTGAACATGATCCAGTTTCCTGTGTGCATGGGAGAAGACATGTGAGCCATGCCACTGCTTCCCAGGAAGGCCAGGACATGTCTTCCTTTGTCTGGCATCTTCTAAATGTGCTTTGCAGATTCTTGCCATCCATACACACATGTTTTTGTTTTTTTTCTGGTTTTTGGTCAAAACCATATTAACAGTATCAAAGTAAGCTTCCTCCTTCCCCTCACCTGGAGAGGGCATTTTCCAGTTACTGCTAGAGACCCCTCTTCCTCCTAGTTTTAGAAATTTATTATTTATATTTTATTTTATGTGTATGAGCATATTGCCTACATGTATGTAAGTGCACCGTGCATGTCAGAAGAGGGTGTCAGATCACCTGGAAATGGGGTTATGGACGGTTATTAGCTGCTATGTGGGTACTGGGAATCAAACCTGGGTCCTATGCAAGAGCAGCCAATGCTCTCAACCTCTGAGCCATCTCTCCAGCCCCTCTATTAGTTTTTGTAAATATATAGATGCCAATATAACAAGGTATGTGTACAGTTTGATGGTATTTTATACATATTTTTAATTTTTT
>NW_008464901.1:0-846 GCF_000622305.1 Nannospalax galili
GCAGTTCTCTAGCTCAGGATCCTGTGAATTCTTTGGCCTTGGCCGATACTCCAAGCACCACCTCTTACCCCAGGCAGCAGCTCCAGGGGCAGGTGGGGGCAGGTGAGGCCAAGTGAAGCCAGAGATGGGAGGGGAGCCTTCTTTGGGCCCCTCCATTCCCCAGCCTCCTCCTCTCTGACAGTTCTTCTTTCCACAAAGGGTCCTCTGAGGGCGACTTATTTCTTGGACTGAGGGGCCTGAGTAGGGCCCAGGAGGTCCCTGGAGAGAAGCAGTTGCCAGCCTGGGACTTGGAGGGGGACAGCAAAGAGTGGTTATAAAAAGGGAAGAGGCTGCCAAGGGAGAAGATCACCAAGGCTTGGGAGGGAGTCCCCCAAAAGGAACAGGAGACTCTCAACAGCTGTTCCACCTAGGGGCTCCTCTGAGCCCTCTGAAGGCAGGAGAGATTTAGCCCCAAGAGGCCTTAGGTGACAAACACTGACACCCCAAATCACTCATGTGGCATCTTCATGATCCAGGAGGCCCGGCACCTGGATTAACTGATGTCCCCTCCATACCCTCTCCCTTCCCTCCGGTGACAGTTTGTTATCCTCAAGACAGAATCCAGAATCACCTGAGAGCCAGGCCTCTGGGCATGCCTGTGGGGCATTTCTGGATTAAGTTAATTGAGGTGGGAAGTCACCCACTGAGGGTGGTGCTGGGCCACTGTCAGGAGGCATCCTCTGCTCTCTGCTCCTGACTGTGGATTTGCCACCTTGATTTCTCCCCGGCCATGGACTGATGTACCCCTGAGCCTTGAGCCAGAAGCCAGAATAAAGTCATTGTCTCTTACGTTGCTTTTTTTTTTTT
>NW_008464902.1:0-846 GCF_000622305.1 Nannospalax galili
AAAAAAAAAATCAAAAGATGCTCCCTGCCCTGCCCCCATAGGTCCACTTCTTTTGCTCACAAACACAGTGTTCTGATAACATTTTAACAATAAAAATAATGAAGAGTCTCACCATGGTGACAGCTGCCCTAACAGCTGTCACATACAATGAAGGGAACGAATCCAGTCTGTTTTTCCTGGTGTTTAATGTCACTGGTTATATTTTCCAACATATTTTTACTCACACAGCCTGTCAGTCTTTGTGGCATCTCCTTAGGAACTAAGGAGGGATAATGGTATTCAGATGAGACTTTATCAGTTGACAGTTTCTGTCAGCCAGCATCCAGAGGCAAGTATGTCGATATGAACTCATGGTCAGCATAACATAAAGTCTGCCCAGTGGCTCTGCCCCTGTCTATCTGCCTCATTCTCAACAGTCTCAGTGCTGGGTGCAAGTGCTGTGCTCAGGTGTTTCTATCCCAGCACCTGCGTCTTCCTCTGAACCTCCCTTTAAGGCAATGATAGCTTAGATCTAAAATCCAAAATGGCCATGTGCTTGGTTGCCAGGTGATGGCCTTTAGTGAGACCATTGGATCATGAGAGCTCCAATTTCATCAATGGATTAATTCAATGATAGGTTCATAGTCAAATGGACTATTAGGAGATGCTGGAAACTGTAGAAGGTAGGACCTGGTTGGACGAAGGTCACTGTGACCCTTGCCCTGGAAGATTGTATCTTGTCCCCAAATCTGTCCCTACCCCTTCTTCTTCCTGGCTAATATAAGGTGAGTAGCTTTGCTCCCAGCATACCTCCCACCATGTGACCCAAATTGGCCAATCAGCATTTCCCTTCTAACCTACACCCCT
>NW_008464903.1:0-845 GCF_000622305.1 Nannospalax galili
ATGGCTCTTGAATTTTCCACACTGGGATGAATCTTTGGAAAGTTTATACAAGTGTCAGGCCTGGAGAGATGGTACAGCAATTAAGAGCAACTTGTGTTCTTCAGAGGACCTGGGTTCTGGTCCCATCACCCACATAAGGCCTGTTGCTTCAGCTGCAGGGAATGTGATGCCCTCTTCTGTCCCCTTGTAGGCACCTGTACATGACATGACCTACAGAAGCATGCTCACACCTAAATTAAAAATAAAGCTGAAACAAAAAGCAGAAGTAGAAAGCCCCCAAATTCAGGGAATCTAGTATGCTCATTATTGAAATTTATCAAGCCCCAAATAAATGCAACAATATTTATTAATAAGAGTGAAGAATATGAAAAGTTTGCATATTCGTAAATCACCTCTGACACTGAGCAGTGATATTCAACAGCATCAGAGTGGATACACTGAGATAACAAAAATATCTGTAGTTACTTTTTTTGTTTGTTTGTTTTGGTTCTTTGAGACAGGGTCTCCCTGTAGCCCCAGATTGCCTGAAAGTAACTATGGAGACCAAGACCTCACAGAGATCTGTCTGCCTCCGCCTCCCGAGTGCTAGGATTAAAGGGGTGCACCGTCACGCCTGACTTGTATACATTTTTGCTTTGACAACTGAAGTTATCTGCTGCACCTAATGTCAGAACAGCATTCCTCATTTGTGTTCAAGTCACGATTAACTTTCTTGCACTGAACACCACTAACTGTTCCCTTAACATAAAATTCCATTGTCCATGTGTGCCATACTTCCTTTATCCATTCATCTTTTGATGGACATCTATGCTCGTTCCATTTTTCAGCTATTGTGAAGAGTACAG
>NW_008464904.1:0-845 GCF_000622305.1 Nannospalax galili
CTTAACTGCTGAGCTATCTCTCCAGCCCCTAGATCTCACTTTTTAAATGCTGAACTTGTTTGCATGCACTATGGCATGACAACTACACTATCTTTCCTTTCCACTATCTGTGCCTCTCCTTCTAGAGCTTCTGTACAGCTCATTCTTATTCCAGAGACGATGGAACATGATCTCCTTTAACTTTATCTTCTTTACAGTGTCCATGAGGTAAAGAATGGCCAACTAAATAATCTTAAGGAAGCCTAGGACTGAAGTATAAACAGCACACCCAAGGTCATGGAAGATACCTTAAGGGTACCCGTGCTTACACCACCATCGCCAGTATCAGCTACTGACAAACGGATTTTGTGAACCTTCTTCTACTCATAGAAGTCCTGGACAGATAGAAATTTCATGCCACTAAAACCAATATGAGCAGAAGACTGCACACTGTGTACAGTTTCAGTAATGAAGAGGCCGCACCACACTGCCTCTACCTTCGTCTATTAACATATCCTCAATAAACTGCTTCCTCAGTTATTAAAAAATACATGAAAATACCCAATTTACTCTTTTTCCCCATAGGCTTTACACAGATCAGATCTAATTATTTGAACTCTTTTTGGATGATTGAGTGGCATGGCAAGACAATCAGTGTTTTATAATCTTCCCTCCTAATATTAGGAGCCTTAATGGACTTTGTCCGCTTTGCTGTTTTAACTTAGAGAAATTGTCTCATACGTGTGATCTAGATTAAGATATGAGTACACACTTGGAAAAGAGTTCAAATTATCCCTATTTGCATAGGATATATTACACATAAGAGATGCCAAAAATTCCACTCGAAAACTGCAAGAATTCATTAA
>NW_008464905.1:0-846 GCF_000622305.1 Nannospalax galili
GTGAAGGATTAACACACAGAAGAGTGACAGTATTACAATGATGATTGAACTCTAGTAAGAGTCATATGTTTCTAGTTAACACTAAAGCCACACGTAAGTACATGAAACACCAAGGTCACAATAGCAACAACAATAACGCAGAAGTATTTTTAAAGGAGACCCTGAAACACTTCTTTTGAAATCTGATTTCAATAATACTAGGAGTAAAACATGTCAAGAACTCTAATTTAACATTAAAAATGTTAATTCTTGGTAGAATCTTATAAGAATTTTGCCAGCTATAAATTATTTCATTGGTAATTTTCACCTAGTCCTCAAACTTCAATGAACATCACGCATCTTACTAGTCACTGTGTCTTCTAAGCAGGGCCGAAAGAGTAATTGCTACAATATAGACTAGTATCTGTCCACCATGTTGGTATCACTGCTGAATGCAATGGACTTCCCCAGGGCAATGACAGGGATGCTACCTAGTAGGTAAACAGGCTGTCCAGAATGTGCTGGCCTTTCATCTCTGAGGCCTCATTTAAAATCTAAACACAGAAACATGAAAAAGTAATTAGCCCTACAAGCTGTCAGAGGATGTAGTTTATCGAGGGAAACTGATCACAGGCACAAGCAATTCATTCATTCATTAATAGTGTCTTAAGTACTCCACTGTGCTCGCACGGCAGTTTCAGAACAGAGACAGGGCAAGGTTCCTGTCCTCTTTCAGCCCGTAGTTGGTCCCCAGAATAAACAGGCAGCTGAAAATGAAGTTGCAGCACAGTAGACCATGGATTCCTGTGCAGAGAGACCTTTTAAAGGATATTTTTATCTGTAAAAGTTTTAAGAAACTTTGTTTTA
>NW_008464906.1:0-845 GCF_000622305.1 Nannospalax galili
CAGGCAATATACTCATACACATAAAATAAAAATAATAAATAAAAATAAATAAATAAATGATATCAACAAACAGATTCTAAAGTATAGACTGAGAGGTGAAACACTCAGAGTGGCAGAATCAAGACTGAAGGAGAAACAAAGCAGAAAAAATGCCTTCATTTGTTTGTACTTTATTATTATTTTTTGTTTGACCTTGCTGGACTACTTTACTTTTTATTTTTTATTAAATTTTTGTGAATTTCATACACTTAGACCCCCTCCCTATCTGCGCCTCTCTTATAGCCCCTGCTGGATTTCATGTACTCTGTCATGTATATTAAGTCCTATCGAGTCAATTTTTCTTTCATTTTGTGATAACCATATCTTCTAGATAGAAATTGCTTGTAGAAGGAGAAATTGGGATGATGACTGTTGGTCCAGGTGAGGCATAAGTAAGTAGGAGAAGACAGCCAAGAATAAAATCAAATACATTGACAATTAGGGAAAAAGAGAGAAGTCAGGAAAGAGAAACTCCCTTAAGGTAGAAAGAGCAGCAGAACTGTGCGGGGCTTTAGGGGAAGGTGTGCGGGAGAGACACTGAACACAGCTCCTTTGCTTATGGTTTTTTTAGGTGCAGGAGACAATGTACAAATTCCCCAATTATGCTCCCTAATTTCCAGTAATGAGCCAGAATCAAGACAGTTGTATGCAAGGGGCCAATAGTGATTTAGCATTACTGAGCTCACATCACCACAGGCTGGAATGAAAGAAAAGTCACACTGGGTCACTGAAATAGGCAAGGAAGGTTATTCTGTTGTCAGGACAATACTTCAGTGGGATTGATCTAATCAAATTCCAGTGAACAA
>NW_008464907.1:0-846 GCF_000622305.1 Nannospalax galili
AACTGTACTACAGTTTTTCACTGAAGCATTCAAAGAACACATTGTTATGTCTGGCTAATTCGTTCTCCACATTTCTTGTATACAAATGTGCCATTGCCTATCTTATAGTACTGTGAATAGTATTCTCTACCAGTGTCACTTACATAGTAGATAATTGCTGTAGCTGTAACAGTGATTTTAAGGTTTCTTAGGATTCAGACAAACCATCCAGGCAGCACTTTCGTCCATCTGCCATTTCCATGTACAAGCTGAAAGCAGTTAGAAATGTTAAAAGTTAACATAGGTGCATTTGAGTAGAAATAGCTAGAGTAATTCTCAGATGTGTGTCATGTGAATTAAATCCCCCCATCCCATAACTGGGGATTTATCCCAGGCCTCCCACATGCCAGTAATTACCAGTTGCTGAATTGTGCGGCTCCAGTTTCATAAAGGAAGAAAGGATTTACTTTAGGTTACATTTCCAAAGGAACATCGAGTCCATTCTTTTTTTTCTTTTTTTTTTTTCCGAAAAGTTTTCAAAAGTCACTGGATTTGTGATCTTCCTGCCTCAACATACCAAATATATTGGAATAACCGGCTGTACCTTCATTCAGACTCTTTAAGCTAATTAATGCATTTATTTTTCATATGTATGTCTTTGTTAAGGACATACTTGATACCCATTTTCCTTCCATGCATCCTTGTGTGCCCATGTGAAAGGCAGAGGGATTCTTCTTCAATCTGACTCCACCTTATTTTCTGAGATAAAAATCTCTATATACTTGGGACTCATTGATTGGCCAGACTGGCTGGTCAGAGAGCCCTTAGGATCCCCTGTGTTCACTTCCCAGCTCTGAGATTCTAGGG
>NW_008464908.1:0-846 GCF_000622305.1 Nannospalax galili
ACCTTGGGGCATCGTTCATCATGCCAGAGAAGGCATGGGGACAGGAGCTTGTGGCACCTGGTCACACTGTATCCACAGTCAAGAAGAGAGAGACAGATGCTGCTGTTCTCGAGCTTTCTTCTTTCTGTGCAGGCTGGGATCTCTCCATGGGGACATCCAGGGTTAGGATGGGTCTTCCCACCCCAAACAACCTCACCTAGAAAGCCCTTCACAGACAAACCCCTGGGTGACTTTAAAGCCAATCAAGATCACAATAAATATTAACTTAGGAGTGAGGAAACAGGCGAAGAGCTGATGATATGACAGAAAATTGGACAAGACTTTTGCCCGGTGTGCAAGCGATACATGGCAAACCAAGGAGTGCTTGGTTCTGATTGGAATGACATCACAGCATCCACAGTAATCCAGGCAGCAATGACTTGGTAAGCACCACCTATGTACCAGACATTTCAATATTGATCTCTAAGCTCTCCTTAGCAAAGACAGTGAACTCACCTGCCCTTAGGAAGTTCACATTCAAGAGGTGCTTATACAAGACACAAAGAATCAAGTTCTAACAGCTAAAGCTTTTAACAAAGCAGATGGCTTTTGGAAAGGATAAAGGTACCCCCAGATAAAGAAGCAGTAGACACAAAGGTTGGGGGGCAGGATGGGTACCTACTGAATAGTCATGACTGGGACATCGGACGAGGTGGCTACAGAGATCTGGCCTGGCCATAAGCAGAGCTGGCTCTTGGTTTCACCAGTTCCTTGAAGATAACCTTGCCACTCTGATCCTCAGTGTCACCATCTCTAAATCAGAGTACTAATCCTACATAGAAGGGTAGAGAAAAATATATTGAGAAA
>NW_008464909.1:0-846 GCF_000622305.1 Nannospalax galili
CATCATGCTTGGCTACAAGGATATCTTTAATCTATTTTTGTTTTTTTCATTCTCGGTTTTGAAAGCAATCATGGAAGTGTTACTGTTTGAAGGGTACAGAGTTCTACTTTGGGGAGATGAAATTGTTTTGAAGATGGATGGTGGTGATGGTTGTACATGATGTAAATGTATTAAGGTCAGGGAACTGCACACCTAAAGTGAATAAAGTAGTAAACTGTATGCTGCATATATTTCACCAGAATAGAAAAACAAATATGGGTCTAGCTTTCTCACCTGCTATGGTTTGGGGATGTAGCTTAGTTGGTAGAGTGCTTGCCTAGCATGCATGAAGCCCTGCATTTGCTCACTAGCACCAAACAAAATTTAATGTGTGATGTAGGTCTCTAATTCCAGTCCTCGGGAGGTGGAGGCAGAAGGATCAGAAGTTCAAGGTCATCCTCAGGTACATAGAGAGGAAGTCTGATAATAGCCTGGGCTACACAAGAAAAAAACTGAACTGTCAAAAAAAGTTCATCCAGGGCTACATAGCCCTACATCCAGGGCTACTGTTACAAACAAACAGCAAACAAAGCAAACAAACGAGCAAAACAAGCAAATAAAAACAAAACAAGAAAGAAAAGCAAAAACTACGTGTGTCTGTGCGTGCCTTTAATCCCAGCACTCAGGATGAAGAAGCAGGCAATCTGTGAGTTAAAGGCCTGCCTGCTCTTCATAGTGAGTTCTAGGCCAGTCAGAGCTTCATAATGAGACATTAATCAAATGTTAAGAGGTCATGTCAAGCCAGGTGTGGTGGTGCACACCTTTAATCCCAGTACTTGGGAGGCAGAGACAGGCGGATCTCTGTGA
>NW_008464910.1:0-846 GCF_000622305.1 Nannospalax galili
GCTCACAACCATCTGTAACTCCAGCTCCAGGAGATCTGACATCCAGTTGTAGCCTCTGTCATCAATTACAATATGTACATATATACCCCCACAGAGACAAACACATTAGAACATAGTTAAGTACAAAATAAAACATTAAGAAAGTCATCTCGCAGAATCTCTTAGGGCAACCAACGAATTAAATAAATCAACAGATAAACAAATATGTGAGACACAACTCTGACCGTCTTTGATGTTATTATTCAATGGTAGATCTTCTTTTATGTCTCTGCTTCATGTGATCAGCTTGTACAAAGTATAGCTTTTCCTTTTGGATGAAAAAATGAGACATTCACTCTGAGTTTGGTTCCTGGGACCCACCTAGAAGAAGAGAATTCTTTCTCATACATTGTCCTCTGACCTTCATGTGAGCTATGGGGCACTTTCACCCACATCTATGCATAACTGAAGAAACATTTTTTTAAAAGAAAAAGAAAATGAGGGAGAAAGAAAACACAGAGCAGGTTTTAGTAGCGTAGGAGCACAGTAATACTTTAATGTTGCTATCAAAATTTTGACTACCAAAACAGCCATTTAAAAAGCTATTCAATATAATCCAATTTTCTGTTATTTTACTTATAGACTCTGTTCATCAGATTGCCAACACTGTAAAGAAATATTTGAAGTTAGTTGATTTTAGATAGGACTCCCATATAAAACTTCACCCACCCAGGGCTCAGAGACAGGGCAAAGGTACCTGACCTTATAAAGCTTTTCAGAAAGGGTGGGTTATATAAGAGACACAAAATTCTTGTGAGATCTGTCCAGATAGAATTCTTGAAGGTATGAAAAAGAACTATTAAGGCA
>NW_008464911.1:0-846 GCF_000622305.1 Nannospalax galili
TTGCTAATAACACTGAGATGTTGGTGCATGTGTCTCTCATCTGTATGTATCAAAATTCAAGTTTAGTAGTGTTTTTAACTTGATAACTTTGTGTATACTATTCATAGGCACCACATTTATTTAGGTAGTGTGGAGAACTCAGAGGCATTGGACCTAAAGTGATCTTCAATCTCAGTTCTTAAGGTTGTACCTTGGGCAAGTTACTAATCTTTTTTTCTCCCCTTTAAAACGGGGATTGTGTTTATTTATAAGGTTGTTATGAGGATCTAGTATTTATGTAAAGTTCTTCATAACAGGAGATTTGTAGTTACAAATAACCGGAAGTTCACAAGTGTATAGCCAACCCCTTTTATAATTTGACCCTCAGGTGCTTTTGTTCAAACAATGCAAACATAATTTTTCATCATCATAACAAACTTACGGTAGTGTCTTTTGCTGTTTGGAATCATCAGTTATTTGTGCTTTTTTCCTAGTCAAAGTAAACAAATATGGAGATACTTGGGATGAGTGAACAGTTCCATCATTGGACCTACTGAAGGCGCTCCATGTCCAGCTTCATCTAGGTGATGATGAGCCTGCATGCTTTGACTCAGCAGCAGCTGTCTTTATAAACACATTTAAAACAAATCCTGGAGTTTTGTGATTTGACTTATGATGCTTTAAAAACCACAGATTTTAGTGTTTACTTTCATATCAATGTACTGGCCTGGGGGTGCTCTGAATGATGGTATGCCATGGTTATGTACAGTTTGGGAAACTTAAGTTACAGGGAGAGATACTTGTGAAATTCAAGACTGACTCTAGAATCAGCCTTCGTGAAGAAAAATGACAGCTGCATGGGGGGGG
>NW_008464912.1:0-846 GCF_000622305.1 Nannospalax galili
AAGTGTCCAGGTCAAAAATAACCACCTCACAGGGATAGTTTTCTGGAATGACGTTCCAGTTTTTTCTGTAGGGGCATTAAGAGAAATTCTTTCAAACTGCAGAAAACGAAAGTGAGCAAAGTCAGAGGCGGGGCCCACTCACCCAGACTTCGTCAAGCTTTCTTTCTGCTGGTCCTGATCTGGTCGTGTGGACGGCATCTTCTATTCACCTTTTAGACTATGTGGTTTTCTAACCCTGGAGAATTATGAGCTGTTCGGCAATATAAAGAGTGCGTAGTTTCAGATGCGTGGAAATACGGCTTTGTCAGTGAGCACGGGGAGAAGGAAGTGGGCTATCCAATCTGTGATCTCCTGGTCCTCTGTGGTCTCTTCCTGTGATTCAGGCCATGTGGGCTTTGGCCTCCCTTTTCATCTTATTCCCTGTCGCTCTGCCAAAAGCTGAGCAGTCCTATAATCTTGTAACAAGTCCTTGCTGTCTCACTGGCTAGCCCCAGGGCTTTCCATGCAGCAACTCCACCCTCTCACTTGTATTATAGAACAAAAGCCCCATAGGCCTCCCTTGAAGGGGAAGGGAGCTCACTGATGCCCACGGAGCCTGGAAGAAGGGGAATAGTGCCATGCAACCTTAGCATGCTGCTTCTCCATTGCTCCACTGTTCTGTTAACTCATGTGGGCTCAGGGTGCTCTCCCAATTATTTTAGAAGCTGGGCACAGTGTCTAACATTTGCTGATGACCACACCTCAGGCTTACACCTCACCTTCTATCCACACCCCACACCATCCTGGCTGAGATACAAATGTGTGTACCCCAAAACCCAGGTAGTGTTTTTCTTTTTCTTTTTTTTT
>NW_008464913.1:0-846 GCF_000622305.1 Nannospalax galili
CTCAACTGCCCAATTTTTAATGTTGGCAACTAATGTAAATTACTAGTTGGGGGTTAACAAAGCACACCCGCGGACACATATGTGCCTCATGAGACTTGCAAGTTGTCTGTGATGGTCTTTGCCTTAGAGCTTGCAAGAGTCAATTAAAGATAAATAAGAAAACTTTTATAGCTCTGTAATAAATAGCAAAATAAAGAAACATCATCAATCCTTAGGTATCATGAAGAGTAAAAATTAAAGTTTTATGAAATTCATGGAAAGCATAATCAAAGTTGAAGGTGCTGTGTGGGGGCACTTGGTGATGCAGGAACACCCCTAACTACTCATGCATCAACAACACAGCTCTTCATGTCACCACTAGTGAGTGCCACGGGTTTGCTATGGCTTCAGTGTATCCCCCAAACATGTGTCAGAACCTTGTTCCTGAGTGTGGTGATGTGAGGAAGTAGGTGGTGGACCCTTTAAAAAATTGAGCCTAGGGCCCGTGTGTAGCTCAATGGTAAAGCACTTGTTTATCAGCTCCAGGCTCTGAATTTTATTCTCAACACTGAACAACAACAAGAAGATGCAGCCCCACAGAAGTGATTATGCTACTGGCAAGGCCATTACCTTCAGAAGAATCAGTGCTGGTTTCAGGGTGAGCTAGTTCTTGAGAGAGTATGTTGCTATAAAATAATGGCCCTTGGAACTCTGGTCCATACTATGATGCCATCCACCAGGAGACTTTCTCCAAAGGCTTAACCAATGGGACTGTCCAATCTTAGAGCCTCCAAATATGTGAGCTGGATAAACCTCTTTTCATTCTAAAATATTCAGCTTCAAGGTTTTGTTGTTGTTGTTGTTGTT
>NW_008464914.1:0-843 GCF_000622305.1 Nannospalax galili
ACAACCTGTAAGGTGAATCAAACCCTTTCCTCTCCAAGTGGCTTCTGGTCATGGTGTTTACCACAGCAGCAGAAAGCAAAGTAGGATGGAGTTCCAGATTTTGATCCTGACTGAATCCTCCAATGAAAGCAGCTACTCAGGGACCCATGTAGAGAAAGTATCATCTTTCTCCATGTCTAGAGGCATGTCACATTCTGTAGTCATTAACGCAATTCCCCCTGCACCCCATCGAGACCAAGTCTGAGAATCAAGAAGGTACTGCCATCTGGGGTAGATATGTTGCCTAAATGAAAATACTGTTTTTCTAATGGACAGATGATTAGATCCACTTGGTTAGGGCCATTTCTGTTACAGTGAAGGAAACTCTAAAGTGAACTTTAACAAAATTTTCTTCCCAGGTTTCAACGTTTTAGAGCAGAAGGCTCCTGTCATTTTAAATAAGAAATATCTTCAAGTCAAAAACCTTAAACAGCAGAGAAAATTAAGACTTTTAGAATCCAGCATATCTCCATATCTTTAATAAGCCTGAAGGTTCCTGGCATATCACCATAGTTTACACCCACTGCCATGTCACTACCCACTTCTCTCTGCATTTTTACCTCCCAGAACATATCTAAGAAGCCAAACCTTATAAAAGTAGCAAATAGAGCAGATATTATTTCTTTCATCCCATGGTAACAAATGAGAGTTCTGCTTTTAAAACTCATAAATAGTTTAAACATATCTGAAAACAGAAACTCAGAATTCACATACAGAAAAATAAGATAACTTAGGAGTAGTGTTGCCTAGGTCAGCCTGGTACGTGTGTGTGTGTGTGTGTGTGTGTGTGTGTGTACATGTGTG
>NW_008464915.1:0-846 GCF_000622305.1 Nannospalax galili
GCCACCACACCCAGCCGAAAACAGGGATTTTTGACTGTGCTGAAGAAAATAATTTCAGGACCAATCAGTATGAAGCAGAGTTGGAGTTTATTAGTAAGAGATTTTTAACATAGATTTAAACATGGAAATTTAACCCATTTTTAACATAGAAAAAGGTGTTTGGGAAAAGGTCTGTACACACTCAAGTGTGGATGTGGTTGTCCCAGGAGAGAACAACTTGAGTATTTTAGCAGTAGCCATGTGTATGATTTGGATGACTTCTGAAGTTACATCTCAAAGACTTGCTAAGAGACTTTTCCCTCTTATCTTTTTTGATAAATGAGATTGTAGAATGGTTCCTGAGATGTTTTGGATAGGATTGCAATTTGATAAGGTAAAAACATGGGTTACAAAGGTTGTACGCAGGAATTAAGACATGTCTTTTCTCTAGTGTAAATAGAGTTCCTAGTCTTGCTTGTGAGCACCCTAGAAAATTGCAGGAAAGGAGAAAGATTATACTTGGTCATGTTTGGGTAGGTATTGAGAGTGGCACATTGTTGTTATAACATTTCTGTTTGACATAGCTCCATACAAAAGGAATGTTGTCTCTAGGTCACCAATCTTCACAGCAAACTTTGTTAATTATGTTAATTGTGTTAACCAGAGACTTCTTCCAGACTCTGGGCTGAGGGCTCCTTTTCTTTACCACATCCTATTATTTTTTCTGACTATTCATCCTGCTTTAAGACAAGGATTAAGTTACTGAGACTGGAGTTCAGGTGGAGTTGTTGTGCAACAGAGACAGAGATATAGTAGAGAAGCTCCAAATAGGAGTCATGGCAGTACTACTGAGGATCCTGGAATAGT
>NW_008464916.1:0-846 GCF_000622305.1 Nannospalax galili
AGCCCTTGGTTCAATCCCCAGAACTGCGTAAAACCGAATGTGGCCTATGTTCTGTGTCTATCTCTGACATGTGGAAGAGCCACAAGTTATCATCTAGGTTAATTTCAGGTTCTTCATATCCTTTGTACATACTTTTTTTTCCAACTGAATAAAATGGTTGGCAATAGTACAAGTTTAAACAAAGCATACTGGGCATGCCATGGCCATAAGGTACTGTAAGAATTTATCTCACTCTCCAATATGGAAGTACATTGCCTTGGCACTGCTGTGGTTACAGGACAGCAGTATAGAGAGACAAGAAATGTCAAGGGAGTAATTATTTTTATGGCTTCAGGATAGTCAATTTATGCTTGGAGGTTGCAGTCATAATGCTTTTAATTTGCTTAGTAATTGCAAGGAACTGAAAATATAGGGACTTAAAATTTAAGTATTAGAAAACAGATGGGATGAATTTTCAGCAGGAGAAATGTATCAAGTAGAATGCTGTATGAAGTACGAGTTCTTTGTTATTTAATTTTCAAGAGGAAGATGGATGACCACTGTGAGCCAGCTTGTGGGTGCTGGGGACTGAACTTGGGTTCTCTGAAAGAACAGCAAGTTCTCTTAACTGCTGAACCATGTCTCCAGCCCCTGGATGACCATTTGCCAGAGCCATGGCAGTGAAAACTTTTGAATTGAGAATCAGGTATCTTTTAAAACACCTGCTCAAATTGTGATACTGTTAGGATGCACTGTTTCAAAGGTGGCCATATCATTTGTATTTACACAAATTTGGAAAGCAAATACAGTCATTAAAGAAATGGTTTGTCTAATTTTCCATTCTTTAAAACAATTAATTAATTTTTT
>NW_008464917.1:0-845 GCF_000622305.1 Nannospalax galili
GTTCAAGGCCAGCCTGGTCTACATAGCAAGTTCCAGGCTAGCTGAGGCTACCAGGAAGACCCTGTCTCAAAAAGACCAAAAAATAAAAAATAATGAAAAATAAAAATAGAAGACTCAATTCCTAGTGATTCTTCATTCTCTTTTCCAGTTTTGCCATCCTGTGTTGAGCTCTCCCCCACACCTAACTCCCTGCACTTCAAAGAACAGCAAAGCCTCACCCAAATGCTCACAGCCTCTGAAAATTCTGAAGACTCAGGCATAAACTGAAGCCTCAGGGCACTTTGGGCCCAGCATTTGCTAAACTTAGAATCAGAAGAGGATGAGTTTTGGTCCTAGGGATAAAGAGAGGGAGTAGATGATGGTTTAGGTGTGGGATATTAAAATGGAAAGTTTGATGAGGTGGGCTGGGATGGAGACAGGCCAATGCACTGTTCCTCTTATTTCCTCCTAATTCACCTAAAATTCTAACATATTTTGCCACTTAGAAATCAGTTTTCTTTGAATGCCTGTACAGACTAATCTAATACTTCCTTAAAATGTCTACAATTCTCCTTGCAAAGTAACAACTCTGACTTTAATAAAATAAACTTGACTTCTTTTCTTGGTTTGAATTGGTGTCCTCATTATCAACTGTTCCTCCAAAATAAACAGTACTTGGGTTCAAGAATTTTCTCTCTGTTAATAACTTTCTTGACATGTGACCTGTTTTGTACCACATTCCTTGTCCATGGAAGATTTTAAAGAGAAACCAAACTTCAGAACATTTTTGTTGTTTCACTCGCTACGTCCTTCTGTTTGATCTTTTGTTTCCTTCAGGCAAGAGTGATTTTTGTTTCTCAGCACGG
>NW_008464918.1:0-846 GCF_000622305.1 Nannospalax galili
TCATCTCCTAGTCACAGGATGTTAAGTCAGGCACAGAAGTAAGCAATGAATGGCTATTTGGGGAGGGGTGGGCTAAATATAGCCCAAGATAAATTATAATTAGGCTCTAGGCCTTAAAAATTCCTAACTCTCTACAATCATTGGAGTTCTAATCTGTTAACCAGACTTGCAGGAGGTTCAGTAAGAGATGCAGCTATTCCAGGGAACTTTCGATCATACTTCATATTATTAATATGCTCCTTTTGTATGATATACTTCCCAAAATGAGCAAATATTTCTTATTAGCTAAAGTCTATGTTTTGTGTAGACTTTTTCAGTTTTTGCTTAATGTCCCTTGACTTTCTGGAACTCATCAGGATATTACAGTGCATTCACTTGAATGGCAGTTTCTCTAACTTCTGTCATCATAGATGAGATGATTTTTCTCTCACTTTTGATTATATTCAGCAATGGTTGCATACTTGACAAAAAGTCCTTTAATTAACCGTTGTCTGATTTTCATTTTCTTGATTAGACTGAGATGATGTTTTTGCAGGGCATGTAACAGCCATATGCTGTAGGTACTGATTTTGACCTTGATCACTTGGTCGAGACAGTTTTTGCCAGGTTTCTGACTGTAGAGCTGCTCTTTTCTACTGGGTTCACAAAGTATCCCGGGAGGAGGTTACCACATGTAGGCAATGACTCAGGAGTGAGGAATCTCTACACAGCACTTGAAATACTGCAGAGACTCATATCCCCCCCATTTATTTCTTTATTAAATTACCCAGTGCTGTTGTAAGTTATAATCAACAAACTAAGTGATGATTTACTTTCTTTAATTTTCCAGTCTTTTGCTTCTCGACT
>NW_008464919.1:0-846 GCF_000622305.1 Nannospalax galili
TGTGTGTGTCATACATACCACATCTGTGTACTCCCACACACATTCACAGAATCATGTATAGCAAAATAAATTGTGTTGGACATTGAATCATATATATGAATTAGTCCCATAATATTCCATCACTTAGTGACATCATAACCATCACTGTGGAAGCAAATACACTCTGGTGCTTCTCAAAACTACAACACTTTCTCATAAGGCAGTGATGTCGTTAAGCAATGTCTGACAGCAGGCATAAATTATACTGACAGTGTCTATAGAAAACTCTGAAAATACTGTGGGAAAACTAAGTAACACAGACCACCTGTAGAATTATGTTTTAGAAGCATTTATTTTTGACTAGGTAGATTATGTGTGTACATGGAGACAGGAGGTCAAATTCACTTGTCTTCCTCTATCATTCTCACCTTATGTTCTAAGACAGAATCTCTCTCTTTAATCTAGACTGGCCTGAAAAATCTATCTGCCTTCATTCCACCATGTCTGGGAATAGAGATGCACACTGCATGCCTGACTTTAATGTGAATGCTGCAAATCTGACCTGAGGTCCTCATCTTACACAGAAAGCTGAACCATCTGCACAGTCTGGCTATGCGTCTTTATCCATGTCACATGGTATTTCACATATTTGCTTCCTTGCCTTTCTCTCTCACTGTGGCTCTAGGTTTCTTGACAGCAGGTACAGACCCTGCCTATGTCACTTGAAGCATATTAAATTTTGGTAGCCATATTATGTCTTATTAAAGGATTATTTTGAATATAAAAATTTAAAGGCATTTACACTTCCCTCTGCCTCCCTGGGCCTGCAGGACCCGCAGGCCTCTCTCCCACCCACAGGATTCTCTC
>NW_008464920.1:0-846 GCF_000622305.1 Nannospalax galili
AATTAATGAATAAATGAACTACAGTATACACCTAGCTTGTCAATCATCACCATTTAAATAACTTTTAGCAAGAAATTAACCAATCTAAGAGTTACTGTTCTCATACTTCTTTTCCCAAGGACAATTGTTAATTTTTAAGGGCTTTCAGAATGTGTCGAATGGTTAACTAATTTCTCCTGGGATGAAGCAGAGCAGGACAGGGAATTTAACTACTGTTTCCCTCAGCTCTATCCCACTTGGGTTTTGTCTAGCAACTGTAGATGGCCTTCAAAGTAAGATATAACTTAAAATGAATAAAAATAAATGGAGGTCTGCTGCTGCCGGGCTCTACAGTCAGAACTGAGTGGCTCTGTATGACCTGGAGCCTGTTAGCTAACTTGCCTGTGTCTTGGTGTGATGATTTAAATGAAAAATGTCCCCCACAAGCTCCAGTATTTGAAAACTTGGTCCCCAGTTGGTGGTGCCATCTGAGGAGGATATGGAACCTTCAGGAGGTGTGGCCTGGCTAGAGGAAGCAAGTCACTGGGGACAGGCTTTGAGAGTTCATAGCCCCGCTCCACTTCAGATTTGCTCTCTCTTCATCCTACATGTGGATGGAGATGTGATCCCTCATGGTCCTGCTCCAGACACCTGCAGCTTTGTCTCTCCCACCATTATGGATGCTCTCTAGAACTCTAAGCCAAAACAAACTCTTCCTTTTATACATTGACTTCACCATGGTATTTTATTATAGCAATGAAAAATAACTAATATGATTTCTACTGTATGCAAAATAGGGATAAAATCTGCTGCATAGTGTCACCTGATATGATTAGAACTTGTCATCTACAACATGTCTAGGTTAGC
>NW_008464921.1:0-846 GCF_000622305.1 Nannospalax galili
AAACATAGAACATTAGTGAAAATTTCATTTTTTCCTATTTTAAAAAAATATTTTATTCATTATTTTTACATATATATATATATATATATATATGAGCACATTGCTTGCATGTATGTAAATGCACCCATGCCTTGAATCCATGACTTTAGTTGAAATACCATAACAGTCTTTGCTACAGTTTGATTGTAGCAAGTTTCCTATGGGCCTATGAGTTTAAACAGCTGGTTACCAGCTGGTGGTGCTGTTTTCTGGAAGTTGCATTACCTTTGAGACTGTTTCCTCCCTAGCAAAACTGCATCTCTGGGACCAGGTCTTTAAGATCCAGCTTCTAGGCCTGGCACACTTTTATTCTGGATATGTCCAGGTAAGAGAAGCTGTGGGTGCTAGATGTTTTCACAGACTGGTCAGCTCCAGTCTGTTGGTCATGTTTTGCCAGGCATGAAAGACTGCTTTTGATATCTTTCAGTTGTAGATTAAAGTTGAGGTTTTGAGTTAATAATGCCATGTGGAAGAGATTTTTTTTTTAATTTGTGTTTCTAATATTTTCGTTTTTTCGTGATTATTTTTTGTGTATTTGTGTATTTATATATTTTATATCTCAAACAATCTTAATCATCTTTATAGCCCCATCCCCACCGGAAACCTCCCACACCCCTGCAGTGAAACTTGTATATTCTGTCATCTGTATTAGGCTCAATGAGTCAAGTCAGTCCCCAGATGCTCCACAGTTCATCCACTGAGGTCTACTCAGCCTAGCTGGGGTCTCTTGTTTTAGGAAGATCAGCTCTTCCTCATCCAGCAGTAATCAATTGCCAATGTTTCCTCAGCTAAGATTGGGGTCTGCTC
>NW_008464922.1:0-846 GCF_000622305.1 Nannospalax galili
TGCTGGGGATTTTTCTGGTTTGAGCTTGCATGGAACTTGTGCATGCTGTCACCATTGCTGGGAGTTCATATGAATAACTAACCAACTGTCTGGAAGACTCTGTCTCCTTGTGGTGATACACCAGCTCTGGTTCTTACAGTCTTTCTGGTCCCTCTTCTGAAATGATCCCTGAGCTTTATGTGGTAAAAGTTTGAAATAAATGTCCTCTTCAGGGATAAGCACTCTGCAGCCTCTTGTTCTCTGAACATTGGTCAGTTCTGAGTTTCAGTGTTAATCACCATTTGTTGCACAGGAAATCTTCTCTAGTGTGAGTTGAGGTGCATGAATCTATGGATATAATAATAAATCATTAAGAATAATTTTAATATGATAAACAGTAGAAAACTAGTATTAGTTTCTCCCCTATGTCCTGTAACTTGTCTAGCATTGGGTTCCTAAGCCCGATATCAATGTCAGATATGGGCTCCATCCTAAGAAGCAGATCTTAAATTCAATTAAAGGGTGGTTGGTTACTTATATAGTATCTGTGCCACCTTTGCACTGGTGAGCTTATCTTGCCAGGCTAGTTGTTATTGTAATTCACTTTTTTAGAAAATAAGAATCTCCTTATTGCAATAAACTCACAGATGAAAACATCATGCAGCTAAGTTAGGTAATCACGTAAACAAAACTTGCACAGTCCAAAACTGTACACATTTCAATGGACTCCTACACAGTTAGAATGGCCATCCTGAGGTCATGGAGCTGCACTGAGGATTTTATACTTCCACCATCAGTTACATTTTTATATGCTTATCCGCACACACAAAAGGAAAGAAAACTAGGGCACAGTTGAAACTAAAAAAA
>NW_008464923.1:0-846 GCF_000622305.1 Nannospalax galili
TCTGGAAATTGTTATTGAATATGTCAATGCTGTTGTAATGAAAAAAAATTAAATTAAATTAATAAAAGTACTTCAGCATTGAAAAAAAAGTGTGCTGGGAAGGGCTTTAAAATACAACCTAGCACTGGGGTACAGTCATTCCTCTAATCTGTTTAATCTATCTGTGGATTAAATCAACTACATAAGCTATTTCTTTTCTTGAAATTTATTTATTTTTACTTTGTGTAAGAGTGTTTTGTCTGCATGTATGTAAATACATCTGTGTTATGCAATGCCCACAAAGGCCAGAACCGGGCAATGGATCTCCTGGAACTGGAGGTCACTGTTGACTGGCAATTGGACCTGGGTCTGGAAGAACAGCTAGTGCTCTTAACTCTTGAATCATCTCTCCAGCCCCAAGGTAGTTTTTGACCAAACAAAATTCAAAATATGGAAAGCCCTCTTTTAAGTCAGGTTGATACTGACAATCTCATTCAGCAAGAAACTGCAGCTGGCCTCAGTCCTCAGAAGCATCTGTGGTTCACTATATGGAAGAATTAATGTACTTCCTCTCTTGACTATTCTGGGTGTGGAATGTTCGATTGATGACATCTTCAGGGGTCTTGCCGTGGTGTGTGAATGGATGCAGGGTTGAGAGTGAGAAACAGACATGTGACTGTGCCATTTGTGGCTTGGTATGTGAATATTCACTCCACTGAACAACCATAAAAAGATTCATGGAGCCGGGAGTGGTGGCACGCGCCTTTAATCCCAGTGCTCGGGAGGCAGAGGCAGGCTGATCTTTGTGAGTTCTAGCCTGGTTAACATAGTGAGTTCCAGGACAGCTGGGGTTACAAGGAGACCCTG
>NW_008464924.1:0-846 GCF_000622305.1 Nannospalax galili
TATGCACGTCTATACCATAGCCCGCAAATATTCAGAGACCCAGGATGCTGGGAGTCTTTCTCTATGGCTAATCACCTTATTTTTTGAAGGAGGTGAACCTGAAGCTCACCGTTTCAGCTAGGCTGGAAGGCTAGTGAGCTCCAGGGATCATCCTGTCTGGCTCCCCAACCCCAGGATTACAGCCTGCTTGACCAGGCCCTGCTTTAATATGGATGCTAGGGATCCAAACTGACATCCTCATGCTTGCAGAGCAAGCACTCTTACCCATTGAGCCATCTCTTAGCCGATTTTTGTTTCCTGAGATGGTGGGGATCATGTGACCGAGGCTGAGTTCAATTTGAATCCTGTCTGTAGCTAAGGATGAAACTGAACTCTGGATCTCATTGCCACCTCCTAATTGTTGGGATAATAGTCATGCATCACACCTGGTGAAAGCGGGCGTTCTCTAACCATTCCTGGGTCATTCCTAGCTGTTCCTGGCACTGAGCTGGTGAATAACACTGAATGTGTGTTAACAATCGTTCCTTTAATGTATTTTTACAATAAAGCTTAAGACTAGACTATTTTAGCTAGTGACCTGGATCATCAGGAATGAGGCGGCATTTCATGTTCTTTCACACTGACAAAATATGTAACACGATGGCCTCAACAGCCTGCAGAGCAGTGCGTCTTGGCAGATTCTGCACTCTCTGTCCACCAAAACTACAACCTTCATCAAAAAGGGAAGTTCCGTCAGAAAGGATCAGAATGTCTTCAAATGCTGTCAAAAAGCGTTACAGGACGGCGCTCTGCAGAGCCAAACCCATCAGACTTCCAGATCAGAACCCCACGCGGCAGATGCAGTGC
>NW_008464925.1:0-846 GCF_000622305.1 Nannospalax galili
ATCCTGTCTTTCTGCACCACAGAAAACAGCCACACCAAACACTACCACAGCTCAGATTGCTAACCAGGAGTCACCATGACCCCCCTGCTCACAGCCCTGCTCAGCCTCGGTGAGAGATGAAAATGGGGAATGGACTCTCCATTCTGAAAGGGACCGTACCCCTCAGCTGGGTATGAGTCCACTGGCAGACCCCAGGGGATCAGGAGTATGCAGGAAGGAGAGGATCTTTCAGGATACAGGGACAAAGCTCTCAGAGGGATTTCTCTTCCAGGACTGGGGCTCAGCATCAGGACTGCAGCACTGACAGGTGAGTGCATCTCCAGCCATCTCCCCACCCTCTACTTCACCCTAGAGATCAAGTGACCTTATGTTCTGCAGTGCCCCATCCATTCACTAGGGAAATGGAAGAAATCCATAGGATGATTCTGGAGATGTCTGTGAGGACCCTATCCTGGGAGCAGGGTTTGGAGGGAGTAACGTTCTTGGACCTAGCCTCTGATTGCCTTGCAGGGACTCTCCCCAAGCCCATTATCTGGCCTGAGCCAAGCTCTGTGATTGCAAAGAATATGCCTGTGACCATCTGGTGTCAGGGAACCTTCGAGAGCCTGGAGTACCAGCTGCATAAAGAGGGAAGCCAAATTCCCTGGGACAGACAGTATCCACTTCTGATCAAGAACAAGGCCAAGTTCTCCACCCAATTCATGACAATGGACTATGCAGGGCGATACCACTGCCGCTACAGCAGCCCCGCTGGCTGGTCAGAGCTCAGTGACCCACTAGAGCTTGTGATGACAGGTGAGAGGACACTCAGGGGTCCCAGTGCTGGTTCTCCCTCAGAAGGGGTTG
>NW_008464926.1:0-846 GCF_000622305.1 Nannospalax galili
CGCGCGCGCGCCTGCACATCCCGGGCACCGCAGCTGTACCCCTCTTGGCTACGGGCTGACTTACTTGAGGAAGTACCTCTGACCAGTGGCCGTGAAGGTCATCTCCCATCCGGGGGGCAGAGGCAGCTCGTCCGTCACGTCGTAGGACTGCTGGCGGAGGTGCGCGTGCTGCTGCGCCGGGCCTCCTGCAGCGCCCGCGCCGGTGCCCAGCTGCAGGGACGCGGGCGACGAGTGCGAGCGGACGTGCTGGGCGCCGCCGGCCAGCCGAGGCCCGGGGTGGCCGCCGGACGAGTCGGTGCTGGACTGGCGCGAGTGCGAGCCGGAATCGGGCTCCTTGAAGAAGGATTCCGGCAGGATCTTCTTCCGCCACGAGCTGGGCTTGGGGTTCATGACCGAGTTGAAGAGGGCTTCGAGGTCGGTGTCCAGGTCCTGCGTGACGTGGATGACTTGCTGCCCGGGGGGCGGGAGCGGAGGGGGCGCCGAGGACGGATTCATCTTCTGCAGGGAGAAGGAAGATCGCCTTTGATTCCAACCAGTCAGAGGAGGGGTTTAGAGGAAGAGGACGGAGAGACAGGAGTTAGGTGTCCGCCTCGGGACTCAGCAGAGACCAGCCGGGTGGGGGAGGGGTCCGTCCTGGCTGCGGCAATTATGCAACTTTCTAGAAGCGCAGTCTACCCGGAGAAGGCAGCGGCGGGAGGAGGTGGGGAGCGACTGCACTTGGGACGGCTGGGGGCAGGCCGCCTTCGGAAGCGGTCTCGGCCTCCGCCAAAGCCCCCCGTCCCCGCTTCGGGGAGCCGGGAGCCCGCGAGGATGCGGGAGGAGCTGGGAGGATGCGGGGGGATGGGG
>NW_008464927.1:0-846 GCF_000622305.1 Nannospalax galili
TTGTTGTTGTTTTTGTTTTTGTTTTTTTGACAGGGTCTCCCTAGTCTCATCCTGCCTGGAAGTCACTATGCAAACCCGGCTTTGATCTCACAGAGATCTGCCCACTCCTGCCTTCCATAGGAAATTTTGATTTTTTTACATGCTTACTTAAAAAAAAGTGGATATGACAGTAATATGTTTCATTATGACATTTTCATTCATGCACATAATGTATTTGGATTATTTACTCATTACCACCCCCTGAGACCTTCTCCTCCTTACTTTGTAATTATTAAAAATTAAACCATGATCATATATATACACATTCCAATGTTGTACAGTCATCATTATCATCCATCTCCAGAACTTTCTTCATCTTCCCTAACTCTGTCCACTAAGCCTTATCCCTCAGGCCCTCCAGTCCCTGACAACCAGTGTGCTACTTTTCCGATGAATCTTTCTGCTGTTGGTACCACACATAACTGGAATCATGCCCTGTTTGTCCTTTGGTGTCTGGCTTATTTCACTTAGCATGGTGTTTTCAATATCCAGCCATGTTGTAGCATGAGTCAGAATTTCTTTTAAAGATGAGTAACAGTCCATCACATGCATTCTGAAATGGTTCCACAAAAAGTATGAACTCTTCCTATAATTTGTAAAGATAAAACATAAAACCATATCTATAAGGATATATTTGTACAAATGTTTGTGTCAAAATCTTTTTGGCAACAACAAAAATAAATTTGAAGGAATACTTTTTGGAGACATATTTCTACATTCTGAAAATAGTTACTTGCATATCTTCACTAAGTTCTGACTGAACTGTAGAACTTCAGTGAAGACTGGGGGGAAATAGGAAGGAAGGAA
>NW_008464928.1:0-846 GCF_000622305.1 Nannospalax galili
AAAGTAGCACAAAGTAATTAACTCCTGTGTCAGGTTTCCCAGCTCTGAAAAACTCCCCGAGTAAACTATTTAAGAATGGAGAAATTTGTTTCAGCTCATGGGTTCAGAGGCTTTGTTCTGTATTGACTTGGCTCTGACAACAGGGCATAGGAGACAACTGAAGGGTGGATGTGTCTGAGGAAAGCTGCTCACTTCATTGTGGGCCTGAGGCTGAGAGACATACAGACAGGGAAGTGCAGGGAAAAGCTACATTCATCAAAAGAATAACCTGAGTGAGCTCCCAGCTCTGCTTTTCACCAACTCCCCAATAATGCCAACAATTATGCACCTTTCCATGGTCAGTCCATTGATTACGTCAGCATCCTTGGGATTCCGTACTTCCCAAAAGTTGCACATCAGGCAGTCAAGCCCCCAGTACGTGCTCCTATGAGCATGACATTTCATTTTCAAATTGCACTTCCTCCACCTTTAGGGCTAATCACAGGGAAAAGCTTCCTGGACTAGGAACTAGGGAAGTGTCCTTTGTTCTATTTAATTAGCTCTTTTTATATCCCAGTACAACATACAAATTTCTAGGAAATAAGATCATTCTGATTGCCCCAGACAGTTAAGTATGTAATCCAAAAATATTGCTAAAAGTATTTGGGGGATGAGTTATGTTCTAAACATGTATCTAATTTGGAAATGCAAGCCCATGTTTATGAGCAGTGGTTAATCAAATTCTAAATATGTATTCTGTTATACTTATTGAGAACTTGTTCCTAGTTTCCCTGGAAACTAGGTAGAAGGTCATGGAAAACATAAAAGCTTTCCCTGAAAACACAAAAGGGTTGGGGAATACTAGCT
>NW_008464929.1:0-845 GCF_000622305.1 Nannospalax galili
GTGTGTGTGTGTGTGTGTGTGACACACTTAGATTAAATATATTTTTGAATACCAGGGATTGAACTCAATGCCGTAAAATGTGATGTATATACCGCACCACTGAGCTCCACCCCCAGCTCCTCTCATATATTATATATTCAAATATGATTATGATCCTACTACTTTTGTCATGGACACTTCTACGGACCCTCACTGTTCTTGGAGAACCTTGCTCTCTGCTCTCCTTGGTATGGTGTTGCACACCTTTAATCCCAGCACTCAGGAGGCAGGGCCTTGGTCCCTGGGCCACTGTCGTCTAAAACCTTTTGTCTCATCTTTCCCCAGCTGATTCCTCAGAGGAGCCACCCTGACTTCTCAGTTTAACCCACCCCACCCTCAGGATCTCACAAGATTTCCCTAGGGGAGAAGCATCAGCATTTCTTGAAAACTTGTTAGAGGTGAATTCCTGCCCTCTTCCTCCTGGGCCTACAGGTGAGATGCAGGGAGTTGGGGCCCATATATTTGGTCTAACCCTTGTAGGATTCTTGATGATGCTGCAGAGTCACTGTCTTGGAGCTTTGTCCTAACATACACCTATTTATTTGTGATTTATAAACTACCAGTTTCCAACACGTTCTCAGAGGGCTGCATCCTCAGTCCTAGCACATACTGGTATGTAGCAGGTGTTCCAAGGCTGGATCATACTGCAGTCCCACAGTTAGTGTAGAGGGGCTTCTTTCTTGAGGACTTAGGGTGTCTGTTTTCCAGCAGAATGTGTCCAGTTTTCTTTTAAATAAGTAAATAAATTCAATATCCTATCATTAACAAGCTGGGTAAATGTTTAATAGCTGTGGATTCAGTAGACA
>NW_008464930.1:0-846 GCF_000622305.1 Nannospalax galili
CTGGTCTACATAGTGAGTCCAGGCCACTACAGGGAGACCCTATCTCAAAAACACCAAAAACAACAACAACAACAACAAAAAACCTATTAGAAAAACTGGGGCATTCCAACCACCCCTCCCTCACTCAGTGACAGTTTTGAGGACAGGAGCCCATATTCCCAGTGAGGGATCCTAGTCCCTGGTTCGGAGGGAGCAGAGCACACCTTATCCACTAGTTCCTATGTCATTTGCCTGGGGGCTGCCTGAGGACTGAAGCAATAAGCTTTTCTCTGCTTTGCCTAATTTGGAATTTAGCCAGGCTGGAAAAAGGCATTGCTCAAAAACATCAGATAGCAAACCTGCAGAAGCCTAGGGCAAGGTCGTGGTTGAAAATTATAGTAGACCACTTAAGAATTGAAAAGAAAAGTCAAGGAGAGAATTTCTTTGGAAAATTAGGGCATTCAAAAAGTAAATTCAGGGCCAAGTATGGCAGCACATGTCTGTAATGATTTGGGAGGTGGAGGCAGGAGAATCAGGAGGAATTCAAGGTCAGCCTTGGCTACATAGAGAATTTAAGAACAACCTTGGCTACATGAGACACTGTCTCAAAATAATATTAAAACAAAACAATAACAGCAAAAAGTAGTTTCAATTAATTTCAGTGTATGCAGGGGAACTTAGAAATACACACACGCGGTCAGGATAAAATCAATGTTGTGTATAGATCAAGACCTTAAGCTTTCATTTTTAGCTGATCACCAAGACTCACTATAATTCTGGCTAATGTTGAAGGAGAGTCCCAACACAAAATGGGGCATGTGCTGGATAGCTTTAGTGTTAACTTGAGACACCTGGGTTGAGGGAGCC
>NW_008464931.1:0-846 GCF_000622305.1 Nannospalax galili
TGATAAAAGCCCAAAGGAATGACTAGAAGGACCACAATTCAACAGAATGGAGGCGCTACATGGGAGACCTGTAACCAGCCTTGTGAATGGTGAAAAGCTGAAAATCTTTCCTCTTAAATCAAGAACGAGAAAAGGCTGTCTATTGTCACCACTTGTGCTCATTGTCATGCTTGAGATCTTAGCGAAAGCAGCGAAATAGAGAAAATAAAACTGATAACAGTATAAAAGGAAGAAATCAAATAATTCTTTTTATAGACGATACTATCCTATATTAAACACCTCAAAGCCATCACCAGAGATTTCTTAAATATGACAAAGATTTTCAGCACAGGGATAGGATACAAAATCAACAAACAGAAACCTATGCCTTCCTGTAGGCCTATAATGAGGACACAGCAAGAAAACAGGAAAACAGCAGTGTTCACAATAGCCTGAAAAATCCAATATTAGACCCAACTATGTAGCTGAAAAGTCTCTACAGCAGAGCTGTAAAGCAGTACAGAAAGACACTGCAGAAAGCAGTAGAAGATAGACAGACCCTCCTTGTATGGAGATCGGCAGAATTAATGCTGTGAAAATGGCTATGTCTACACCACAGAAAGTGACCTACAGAGTCCATTCTATCTCATTGGTTTACCTACACTTTACATTCTGCATATTTAAATGAAAGGAAAAGCAAAGCTGTCTATGGGCCAATTTGAACTAATAGGAGAGATGAGGTGTGAGAAAAGGAAGGACAGAGAGCATTAGGGCAAATATTCTCAGCATATAGTATACATGTGTGTATGAAAACTTAATTTGTATAAAAACCCTCAATGTCATGCTTAGAAATAAAAATATTAACCC
>NW_008464932.1:0-846 GCF_000622305.1 Nannospalax galili
CCATCTCTCTAGCCCAGCCTAAGGGTAATTTTCATACTGAAATTATCCATGTATATTTTATTCTGGCTCAGAATGATGCCACACATTCAAATTTCAGCCCATTCCTATCTGTCTTTCATACCCACAATTCCATAATAATGTCAACTATTAGTACCATAAGTAATCACTAAACCAAGTATGTATTTTCAGTATTCATTGCACATAGCTTTCAGTAACATTCACACAGTTTTAATTTCTTTGTGAAATGTTTCTGCTCTGGTCTCTTTACCTATTCAGCTAGTTTCTGTTTCTTCACTGTTTCTTTTCTGATTCCGCATTTCATCTCTAAATGCCCCTTCATTTAAACCTTTTTGTCTTTAAATGCTGTGCAGCTGTACTGACTGTGAGGCTGTCGATACATAGTGCTGATATCTCGGTACTGTAAATCTTGATATCTGCACCGGGCTATCTCCCACATATTTAAAAATTAATTTGTCTTAAATTGAAGTCTTGATTTTTGAAACTCACAAATATATTTCCTCTTGAAACTCTGCCCCTTTGGACGGCAGGACATGAACTCTGTTGCTCAAGTTGTGAGCAAGTGTTCAGCAGTGATGCCAGACTCTGGCCATTCTTTTCTGCAAATCCTAGTATAAGTCTGTCTTAAACCTCCTACCCACTTGTGTCCATTTTGACTGCCACCTTCCTGTCTGTCAGTCATGGCATAATGACACACTTCTTTTATGTAAGGTGACTGAGATTGGCTTTGGCAATATCCAATCTGGCCTTGGGCTATCTGTCCTCTTGTGTTCCTAAAACTATAGTGTTGGGTTAACAGGCATGTACCTTCATGCCTGGATAGTGACA
>NW_008464933.1:0-840 GCF_000622305.1 Nannospalax galili
AAGTCAAAAAAACAAACAAACAAAAAAAAAAACTGAAAGCCTCACAAAACTCAAAGCCGAAAATTGTAATAACAATCTCCCCAAGCATCACGTTCCCGCAGATGATTTCCCATAGGTGCGTTAATAAAGGGAGGCTCTTGGCTCTGCTTCTCCTCCTCTCATTTGAGCCTCGGTGCTGACTCTGAGGAGAACCGTGGACAATGTTCGAGAGCCTCCAGTCTCATGGAACCAGGTGAATGAACAGGTCATTCCACTGACGCTGCCTTCGATGGTGTCTTTTGCCAGGTGTGACGTCACTCTGCCTTATGGGATGCTCTGCCAAAGCTTCCACGTCTCCGGTACACTGGTGCCCTCTGCTGCTGGCTGTCTGATGCCCTCTAGAGGACGGTAGCACTGAAGTTGTCTGCTGCAGCGCAGAAAGCTAACGGCCACATCTGTGTCCCTCTGCTCAGGACACCATGTCCATGGCTCGGAGTGCCACAGGTATACTAGATGGACAAGAAATGCAGTGCTGGTTTATGTATAGGGAAGTCTCTGAAATGCTGGGTCCCTGGAGAATTATGTTGGAGAATGAAGTTAAGACGACAAGACTGAGCCTCCTGGGATTCAATCGCTGGATGGCAGGCTTTCCCAGAAGCAGACAGGGTCTGCAAAGCTGACTCTGGTTACACAGACAAAGCTGACTTGTATCCCCAGGTCTTTATAATCCCAAGAGTTTGGAGGCTGATGATGGGACTTTCTCATAGCCTGCGTGGAGGATTTTGCCCAGGCACATAGCAAGAACTCAACTGAGAAGTAAGTGTGTGTGTGTGTGTGTGTGTGTGTGTGTGTGTGTGTGTG
>NW_008464934.1:0-846 GCF_000622305.1 Nannospalax galili
GTGCCAAGATACAGATGTGCACCATCATGCTCAGCTTGCCATAAATTGCTATTATTTTGTTTTTGAAACTGAGTCTTATATACCTAGGCTAGCCTCAAACTCGATTCTTAGCCCAAGGATGGCTCTGAACTCCTGATCTTTCCGTCTTGCCGGCAAGTGCTGGAACAATAAAGTTGTAACACCATGCATGGCTCTGTATGTTTTGGTAAGAATTGTGTTTCCAGAGGCCTCTTTCTAAGGAACTCAGATAAAGTAGGCAGTATATTTTTGTAAGATTTAGCTCAAATTAATTACGTTTCTATTAAGGAACTAATTGTTTTAGTAACTCCTGTTAAAACTCAAGACTTACCCATTTCATAACTGGTGCCCAGAAAAAAACTGTTCTGGGGCCTGAAAGAAAAAAAGAAAGAAAAAAGAAAAAAAAAGAAAGAAAAATTCAGAAATCAAATATAGAATATATACATACATTTCTTTTAGCAGCCATCACCAATTTCAAAGTCAAACATTTATCAATCTATTTCTAACCATGTTTTACTCTGCTTTCTGTATACTTTGTATTTAATTCTTAGAATGGTACAAAAGCATTGTAGTATCAATCTTCCATATAAATTTTTGTGATATCCTTGCCAAATATTTGTATGTTCATCAAAAATAAGCTAAAGTGGGGCTGAAGAGATATTTTAGTGGTTAAGAGCACAAACTGCTCTTAAAAAAGACCTGAGTTCAGTTTCCAGCACCCATATGGCAGCTCACAACCACCTGTAACTCTAGGTCCAGGGGATTCAACACCTTCTTCTGACCCCTGCAGGCACTGTATTCATGTACAAACACACACACACACACACA
>NW_008464935.1:0-846 GCF_000622305.1 Nannospalax galili
CTAACAACCATCCATAACTCCAGTTCCAGGGAATCCAATGCCCTCTTCTGATCTCTGCAGGCACTGGATGACATGGGTGCACCTACAGGCAATACACACATACATACAAATAAAAATAATAAATAATGTATTTACAAAGATAGAAAGAACTGTAAGTAGCTTAGTAATGAACCTCCAGGTGAAAATCAATAAATGCATTACTACAATAAAAATAAATCAATAATGCCAGACCCCAAATCAGTAAGTGGAAAAAAGTAACAAGGATCGGGAAAGAAATGAATGAAATGGAGACTAAAAGGCCAATATAAGAATCAGTTAGATAAACAGCTCTTTGAAAAGATAAACAGGATCCACAAACCCTCAGCAAAATCAACCAAAGGAAAAAGAGAAAGAAGACACAAATCCACAGAATTAACGATGAAAAGGGGACATTAGAGTAGATAGCAATGAAATTCAGTGGTTTATTAGGAGACATGTTGAAAACCTATGTTCCAAAACCCTGGAAAATTTAAAAGCAATGGATAAAATGAGATGCAGATGACCTACCAAAATGAAACGAAAAGGACATAAATCAGACAGGTCTACAAGAAGCAATGAGATTGAAGCCTCCCAACAAAGAAAACCCCAGGATCAGATGGATTCATTTTCAAAGCCTACTAGAATTTTAAAGAAAAATTAACACCAATGTTCCACAAAAATAGGAAGAAGGGGGAGGGAGGGAGGGAGGGAGGGAAATAGCTCAGACAGTAACATGCTTGCCACACAAGCATGAGGACCTGCAATCCCAGAACCCACATAAAAAGATGGGCAAAGGTAACACAAGCTTGTCATAACAGTCCTGGGGAC
>NW_008464936.1:0-834 GCF_000622305.1 Nannospalax galili
ATATATCACATTGTGCTTATGTGTAAAAGTTTTTCTAAAGGAGAAATACCAGCTCATAGGACATACACATCTTCACTTCATTCTCAAGTGGCCCAGGCAGTTTCCACTGTTAACAAGCAATGGAGAGGGGCCCGTCTCTTTCCTGTTCCTGTGGATGGCATGCTAGGACCAACCTGCCTTGTGTATGAGAACCTACTGTTCAGTTTTTAAGAGTTTACAAGGCAGCTGTTAGACACAACCATGATTAAAAGTTAATATAAATTTACAGTGAAAAAAGTAATATTAAAAAATACTCAAATTGTCACTTTCTGAGAACGTTATAATAGTTCCTTATTATTTTTTAAGCTTATTTGCTTTTGTAGGAAGGACTATGTCTATGTGAAGAAGGCAAGCAGACTCACGTCTCTTCACAATGCCGTGTTGAGTGACATCACTAAGTTACATAGAATCAGCCAAGGAAACTAACACTGAAAGTTTAATGTTTGATTCATTGTTTTGTGTATGTGTTTGTGTGCGCATGTGTGTACAGGCATACATGTACATGGTGTGTGTACATATGTATGGAGGCTTGTGGATTCTGAGTGTTCTGTGGCCTACAAATGCATCTCTCCAGTCTCTGCCATCACATGGGGTTTTATACCCATTTCTTTATACAATAACATCAAGTTTCTTCTTAAAAGACAGTACTCCTGTGCTCAAAGCCACCACTGCCAGGATGAGGAGGGTATGGATGAGGAGGGGTCTAAACTTGATTAAGAACTATTGTATTAAATTACACAAATCAATATATATGTGTGTCTACACACACACACACACACACACACACACACACAC
>NW_008464937.1:0-845 GCF_000622305.1 Nannospalax galili
TCTGAGCCTGTATTTTAAACCAGCTCCTAAGCTAACCCTAAATTGTGCGTGTGAGGAAGGTGCCCAGGAGGAGATCTGAAGTCTCCTGGGATTGCCTCAGACACAGGAATTACAGTTGAGTCCCAAGCCTCAGATGGTGGGACTGATATCCTTCAACTTGGGTTCACATGAGGCTCATGTAGAATCAATCCTAGTCATGTGAGAGAAAGACATACGGCTACCACAGTGGAGACACACGCACCAGAGGAGCATGGTGCCTTCTGCTTGTCAGTCCTGTCAATAAACCATTTTGCCCGACAACAAAGCTCAGGTGAGAAATGAAAGGCCAGCATCGATTCCATTGTGCAGCCGATCTTATTTACAAACAGAAGCCAGATAATCCTGCATTTAGGTGGCACAAGGCCCATCACTCACAATCAGAGGAGTGACAATGTAAATTTATAGTTTTACATTATGATTCCATCTCTTCTGCAACATCAGAAAGGCTTTAAGTTCTGAAAACTGAAAAAAAAATACAAAAATATTAACGAAGGAGGGAAGTGATGAGTATCAATAGTTGGGCCAAAATATCTCTCGGGCACATTTGTCTTTAAAAAACAAAGTAAGTCAGAAGGACGTCTAGATCGACATCTAGATGATGTCTAGATCAGCAGCAGAGGAAAGTTTCCACTCCTCAGCTACACAGAGATTTTAATTTCTCCTTATCAGTTTGGGGTACCAAAGCAGGGTGAACTGAGGCTTCCTCGAAACACCACTTACATTCAGATTATATCTCAGGGTCTAAATTCTACTTTTTTTAAGGGCTGGAGAGATGGCTCAGTGGTTAAGAGCACTGGCTGCTCTTG
>NW_008464938.1:0-845 GCF_000622305.1 Nannospalax galili
GCTGGGGCTACAGGGAGACCCTGTCTCAAAAAGACCAAAAAAATTTTATTGGTTTTATTTTCTGTGTATGAGTGTATCCTCTGCATGTATTTAAGTGCACCTGTGCTGTGCAGTGCTGGAGAAGGTCAGAAGAAGGTATCAGATTCCCCCCAGAACTGGAGTTACAGATGGTTGTTAGCCACCATGTGGGTGCTAAGATCAGAACTTGGGTCCTCTGCAGTAGCAGCCAGTGCTCTTTACTGCTGAGCCATCTCTCCAGCGCCACCCCTGCAGCCCAAGGTTTTGAATTTATTATGTAACCAAGGATGATCTTGAACTTCTGATCCTCCAGCCTCCACCTTCCAAGCAGATTACACGCATGCACCATGTCTGGTTTCATGCGGTGCTGGAGACTGAACATGGTTTTGTGCATGCTAGGCAAGCTCTCTGCCAACTGCTTTGCATCCCCAGCCGCTGTTTTATTTTAAGACAAGTCTTACTAAGTTGCTCACGCCTGCCTCCATCTCCTGAGCAGCTGGGGTTGTTAGGTAGGTAGTGGATGTTAGCCAGCTTGGAGGTCTTTTAGGCTACGTGCCCCTCCTTCCCACGTAATCAGTCTTGGACTCCATTTCCCGAATGTCTGGTAACACACTAATTTTAAGGAAGAGTGTCAACAGATACCCCTTCCTGAGATTGAATATATTTAACCGGGCGTGGTGGCACATGTCTTTAATCCCAGCACTCACGAGGCAGAGGCAGGCGGATCTCCATGATTTTGAGGGCATCCAAGGCTGCATAGTGAGTTCCAGGACAGTGATCCGCCTGCCTCTGCCTCCCGAGTGCTGGGATTAAAGGCGTGTACCACC
>NW_008464939.1:0-847 GCF_000622305.1 Nannospalax galili
TTTTTTTTTTTTCAATTTTCTTTCTAGGCAGTCTTCCAGGATTAATCTACTTCCACAGTTTCAAATAGCATGTTCAAGCATCAGTTCTGGATGGTAGCTCTGACTGGCTGAATTTCAAACCTAATGCCAAGCTGGACTAGATATGCAGCCTTGAGGGCCCAAACATCACATATTCAATAGATACAAAATTGAATTTTAAGAGCTCTCAATACTGGGAACTTCTCTTGGGTAACTTGTACTTGCTTGCTTTTACTTTCTCTAAATAGAAAAATTTGGTAACTTTTAGTGCATTTTGTCTGTAATCAATTGGAACTTCATCAATTCTTACTATTTCTAGCTTTGAACTGGTTTGTGATTCCAGGCCATGACCCTCCACCTTGCTTTTCAAGAGGTTCAAGCTACTCTACTGAAAAGGCTTTGGAGTATTCCAAGCCAAACTTGTCCAATGAGACATCAAATGCTCTCTGTTACAGTTTTAATGTGCCCCTGAATGTTAAGGTAGAAACGTAAGTCCCAGTGTAACAGTGTTAAGACATAAGACTTTGAAGAATTGTTGAATAGATTGCTATAATCAGAGCTGGTCAGGTATCTATAGAGATGATTCCTTTTGAATGGGCTGACTTGAGCCTCTCCATCTCTTGTTCTCTCCACATACACACCCTTACTGTTCTAACTTTGACATGGTTGAGACAACATGGTAAGAATTTCTGGACCCATTGACAGTTCCTAGACATTAAATATCACAAATGCTTGGCACCTAATAAATACATTCTGGTGATAAATCACTACATTTTTAATATTTTTTCGCAGTACCACATCATGGATTAAAACAACTCATATGGTTTTA
>NW_008464940.1:0-847 GCF_000622305.1 Nannospalax galili
AAGGGAGAGAAAATCGGCAACATAAACGAGAAATCCAATAATGGAAAAATCAAACAATGCAGTGGACATTGTGAAAAGGGACAGAGGGTTGGAAATGAAAACCTTGAAGAATCAATAAAAGCCACAGTAGAAACATCACCAGTCAATTCAGTGAAGCAGAAGAAAGAGCATCCTGGATGGAGGGCAAGGGAGTGGGTACACAACATTCAAAAATCAGTAACGAAAAACAATGAGCCCAACCACAGCATCCAGGAACTAGGGCACCAGGAAGAGTTCAGTCGTGATAGATGAAAGAACTGAGTTTAAAAAATGAAGTAATGGAGAATTTATTCAACGAAATGATAACAGATATTTTCTCAGATCTAGAGGACATCCAACACAAGACACAAATAGGCATGACTAAAGAAGGCCCTCTGCATGACGTGACGGTGTCAAGATCGCAGAAACACAAAGCAAAGGGACAACATTAATCTTTGTGAGACCAGCAAGATAGCTCCGTGGGCATAGGTGCCTGCCACCAAGCATGGCATCCTGAGTTCAATCCCTGGGACACACAGACACATGTGGTGGAAGGGGAGAACTGGCACCCACAAGTTTCCCTCTGACCTCCATTCTCACACCACGGGACACACACACACAATATAAATAAAAATGTAAAGAACTTAAAAACAGCTGTGAGGGAAAGGCACCAACTCGATCTATCAGGAAAATAACACCAGATTTCTCACCAACACAGCCAGGGAGATTAGGTAAAGGCACTGGGCACACAAGCCTGGAAACGAGATTTTAATTCCAAAAACCCTCATAAAAGTGGAAAAGAGAACTAACTTCACAAACTTGTCTTCTG
>NW_008464941.1:0-847 GCF_000622305.1 Nannospalax galili
CCAGCAAACGTAACGGATGAATCCTTTCTTTTTTTTTTTTTTTGGTTTCTGGGGAGAGAGTCTCAGGGAGTGCAGGTCCTGAAACTTGTGCAAATCTCCTGTCTCAGCTTCCAGAATGCTGTTTACAGGAGTGCAGTGATTCACCATTATCTGATACATTCAACCTAGTTCTGGTCTTAAAAACAAACACGAAAAACCATACAAAACACTTGTATTCTGCAGTTCAGTGTTCTCCTCTTATTTGGAGACAAGATTTAAAAAACATTTATTGAGAACTTTATACAGCCATATAAGTACATGATATTTTGATCAAATCCATGCCCACTCCCTTGCCTCCAGCTCCTCCCATAATGGAGACAAAACTTTTGCATAAACGTTTAGAGTCGAAGAAGGCCCGGGCCCTAGAAGTGCGGTTTTCACATAATTCAGTTTTATCAAGGGTGACACATCTCTTCCCTAGAAGTACATTCTTGGAATCTCACTGCAAATTCTATTGAGTTTGAAATCCCCGCAGGAGGAAGTGGGCTGGGCCAGGCTGGGTGGGGTCTGGCAGCTGGGTGGGGCGGGAAGCTGTCAGTTAACTGTGCAGGTTGGACTAGGTAGGACGAGGCAGCATCTCAGTGACCGCCTGAGCGGGGCGTGGCCTGGACGGCGCGAGACGTAGCCCATGGAGTGGCGCGGCTCCTTAGTGGTCAGGTTCTGCGTGGCATGGTCTCGGGAAGGGCGTGGCCTGGCGCGAGAAGGCGGAGCAGCTCCTTAGTCAAAAGCCTGAGAGGGCGTGACAGGGGCGGGGCCTAACAGAGCCTCAGGATGGTCGCCTCCGAGCTTAGAAGGGGCGTGGCCTAGC
>NW_008464942.1:0-846 GCF_000622305.1 Nannospalax galili
GTCAGAAATGTTAACACCTCACTGTCAGAAATGGAGGTCCAGCAGACAGAATCAGTCAAGGCTACAGTTGAACTCAACAGCACCATCAAGCAGCTGGATGGCATCAGGATCTACAGACAAAATCATCCAATAACAAACTGTACATTCTTTTCAGGTTTGCAAGGGACTTTCACTGAGACAGGACACATTGGGATGGACAATTGTCTTAGCAGATAAAGGCTCTTGCTACCAAGCCTGAAAACCTGAATTCAATCCCCAGAACCCACATAGTGAAGAGAGAACTGGCTACTGCAAGTTGTCCTCTCCTTCCAAATTGGAGGCCAGCCTGGATTACATAGCAAGACTTAGTCTCAAAAATAAATGAAATAGCTGGGCATGGAGGCATACACCTTTAATTCCAGCACACAGGAGGCAGAGGTGGGCAGATCTCTGTGAGATCCGGGCCACCCTGGTCTACATATTGAGTTCCAGGCCAGTTGGGGTTACAGGGAGACCCTTTCTCAAAAAAGACAAATAAATAAAAATTTAATTAAAAATATAAATCATCTAAGTTTCTATCATTGGAGACTAGAAGGAAGAAGAGTAAATTAACTTCAAAACAATCAGAAGAGATGATAAAAATAAGAGCAGAAATCAATATTGAAAAAAGGAAATCAACAGTCAAGAACTTTAATCAGAACTGGGTATAGTGGCACATGCTTTTAGTCCCAACACTTGGGAGGCAGAGATAGAGTTCATGAGTTTAAGGTCAGCCCAGTCTATATATCAAGTTCCAGGGAAGTCAGGGCTACGCAAGGAGACCCAGTCTCAAAAATATTTAATTAGAACACACACACACACACACAC
>NW_008464943.1:0-846 GCF_000622305.1 Nannospalax galili
GTGTGTGTGTGTGTGTGTGTGTGTGTGGTCATGTATGTGAGAGTGGCACACATATACCAAGACATATGTGTGGAGGTCAGAGGATAGTCTCAATGTCAGTCCTCACCTTCCACGAAGATATGGTTTGCTATTTGCTTTTGTGTGAAGTCCACTGATCCTTCCAGTTTTCCTGATTGTGACCACAGACTTTGTCATTAATTAGATGTCCTTGCCATACTACAAGGATGAATACATTGAACATTAAAAGTGCTCTCCAACTGCCATTGTTTAATTTCTTTCTGCATCTCTATAACCAAGAGTTCTAGAATTCTGTGAGTATCCTGAGACGCTTTGTTGAAAACCAATGCCAGTTAAATCACTGTAATTCAGTTCTAACTCCTGGAGCCCGAGCTATAAGCAAGTATTCAATATCAGATAACCAGGGCAAAGTCCTGCCCTAAACAATCCCACTGAGTGATGGAGAATATGGACACTGTGCTTGAGAAGATGCAGTGAGGACAAAACAGGAAGAAACTCCAAGGGCTACAGCTAGGATGGGGTTAACAACAGGGGAAACTGAGTCTGAGTCTTCTGTCTTTCTGACTTTGGAAGATGAGCAGGGCTTTGGTTCTTGGACTAGGAGTTGGGAAGTGGTTAGAGAGGACGATTCTGCGTCTTCTGTCATAAGTACGAAGCTTGACTGCAGATAGAGCGAGGTGAGGCTAATTTATCTTCCCCCATAGTCCACTGCAGTCATAGTTTTAGCTGAATGGCAGCTTCACTATTTTCTTTGTTTATAAATATCACAAAATCCAGGGTTACATTTGGTCTTTTGACATTCTGTATTAAGCCACCCAGAAAAAAAAA
>NW_008464944.1:0-847 GCF_000622305.1 Nannospalax galili
AAAGGAGAACTCCTCAGGAAGCTTATCTAGGTGGAGTCTTGCCCTAAGGTTATTCCTTCCATTGTTCAAGTGCAAATCTGGAGTCTACTCCTTAATAGTTCTAATCTCCTTATCCAAGAGAGCCTCTCTTCCAGCACATGCCTTGGCTGCCATGTTTTTAAACTTCCTAGTGTTCCTTTTCTCTCCTTACTGTATATTTTGTATTTCTTGCCTCTAAACTTGTTCTTTTTCATTGTAGATCTGTTTTGTATTCAACATTAACAACTATACCACCGATTTTGCATTAGGCTGGCCTGAAGTTTCTTCCAGCAAAGAAATTAGTCTATTAGATTTTAATTTAGTCTCAGGCCAAGCTATATTCTTAACTAAAATTTCCCTGTTGCTGCTTAAATTTTTATTTCCTTCTCCCTCTGAAATTTCTTGATCTGGGCCATTACTAGAACAGCCCAATAATCTCTGTTTATAAGGATTTCTGTTTTTTTAGTCCAAAGTTTCAAAGTCTTCCATATTCCTCCCTAAACCAACATGGTCAGGTTCCTCACGGCAACAGCCCACTCTCTGGTACCAATTTCTCTCTTAGTTTGCTTCTCTATTACTGTAATAAAATGCTCTGACTAAAACCAATTTTGGGAGGAAAGGGCTTATTTCATCTTACACTTCCAAGGCACAGTAGGTCTTTGGGGGAAACCTGAGCATGATCCTAGATGCAGCAACTGAAGTACAGTCCACAAGGTAGGCTGCTCGCTGGCTTGCTCTGGCCCATGATTAACCTGCTTTCATTTCCTTAAAAAAATTCTATTTATTTTTATTTTATGTGTATGAGTCTATTGCCTGCATGTGTGTAAGT
>NW_008464945.1:0-847 GCF_000622305.1 Nannospalax galili
GATTTGCCAACATGGGTCAACTTTGGTGGAATAATGAAGGTTATTTGTTATATTCTAATTTAGGAATATTTTTACAATTGACAAATGTAAATGCCCTCTCATTATATTTGTTTGCTCATTCTATTTTTCCTAAAGATTTTTTTTTAAATTTATATGTGTGTATGTGTTTCTGTGCATGTTCAGGTCCCACAGAGCCCAGTAGAGGGCATTAGATCTTCTGGAACTGGAGTTACAGATGGTTGTGAGCTGCCTGGTTTGAGTACTGGGAGCAAAGCACTGGTCCACTGGAAGAACAGGAAGTGCTCCTGACTATTTGTTTCCAACTGTACTGTGTATTCTACAGTGCACTGGTCATTTGCTATTCCATCATTTTTCATCTACCTAAATCCAACTGATTCTTCAAGTTTATCCAATATTCAAAGCCAGTGTCCACAGAGAGCATTTCAGATTTCTGCACATTGCCAGAACTCCAACACATATTTCTCTTACTCTGTGTTTTCAGCATCATCATGGCTGCCTACAAAGCATTTCATGAAGCTTGTGCTAATATTTATACCAACTTCATACTTACTATAGCTATGTTTCTATTTCTTCTATTCCTCCCTTTACTGGAGCTTCCCTAATGACCAGAATCACTTACCCTTGTCTATGCAGCACCAGTACACACTAAGAAAAGGATATGCATGAGATGATCAAATTGCATTATTGCCAAGAAACATTATTTTGATTTATTATTTCATTTTGTAAAATGCAATTACTATTCAAGTAAATATAAATTTTATGCCATTTGTAGATTGTTGTAGCATTCTTACACCTCAGTTGTTTATCTGTGGACCTTAAAATCTGA
>NW_008464946.1:0-832 GCF_000622305.1 Nannospalax galili
ACACACACACACACACACACACACACACACACACAGCAACCTACTTCAAGGGTCATCAACTTAAGGGCCAGATAATAAATATTTAGGTTTTGTGAGTGAGTTTCTTTTGCAATCACCCATACCTACCGCTGTGGTAAGAAGGTGGCAAAAAAACAATACATAAGCTTAGGATGTGACCAGTGTTCCAATAAAACTTTATCAACAAGCATAAGGAAAGGGCCAGATTGAGCCCACAGGCCATTGTGCAGAACTCTCAGTGATGCTAAGCAGTATGGATAGCTGTCCAGTGCTTCAAATGTGCTTAGCATGGCTGAGGAGCTGAATTTAAATATTAATTTGAATTATTTTAAATTTAATTAGCCAAATGTGACTAGTGGACATCAGATCTGTACAGCTGAAGCCCTTTCACTTGAGACTTTTTTGAGATAGGGTCTTACTGAACAGCTCTAATTCACTAACCTACTATCTCTGCCTCCCGAGTGCTGGGATTACAGCTGCGAACCACCATATCCTGCTTATTTTTGAGGTTCTTGACTCCCAACAAATAAGCCAATATCACAAAGAATCCTCCCAGCCTACTCCAGGAAGGAGCACAGGGCCAGTCAGTGGGAGATTTCAGGACTCCTGCATTCCTTCACTTTCCACGCTGGATCCTTTGCCCTAGCAGTTCTGTATCCCAGCGTCTTTTTAACTCTCTCCACTCAAAATCAGACCCTTGCCCTAGACCTTCCCTGCTTCCCACTGGTAGGCACGGTAATGAGTCCTATCCTATAAAACATATACCACAGCAACCACTGCACGGAACAGTCTGCCTTTTCTTCTCTACTCTAAA
>NW_008464947.1:0-847 GCF_000622305.1 Nannospalax galili
TTGGCCTTACAGATTGTTTAGCATTAGTTGCTCCGTAGAGTTACTTCCCCTTAAAGCAGGGAGAATTTTATACCTCTCTGACATTTAGTCATTAGCTGAAAGATCATCTGTAAGCTGTCAGCGATGGATGTACAACATCTTCAAGGGACAGGTGATATTGTTAGTAAAGGTGATCACTGTTAGACACCAAGTGGTCTTTTAGCAGGTTGGCACTCTTGAATCAACCTTAGCTCTCATGTGGTATGGACTATATAGAAGAAAGGAAAGGGCATAGCGATTTTGAGCAAAGGGTGAGAATAAACTGTATCCCAGGGAGATAAGGAGGTTGTGATTGGGACCCAGAGAGATTTCTGGAGATGAGATTGAGCCACCAGAGAGAGTAGGCCAGTGCTCTTCTAGAACATGGAACCAAAGCCTGAAACAGACCTGTACAAGTTCATCAAGGACAGATGTTGATATTAAGGCCATCAGGAGTCCACAGCATCAGACAGGTTAAAACCACCTCCTTCCAGTATCAGCCTTTAACATAAATTTCCACTATCCAGTCTTTAGCCAAGAGAAGATATATCAATTGGAAATGTGTCATTAGGGTTTTAAAAAAAAGACATACTAGGTTTTAAAACTACACTTTTTGCTATGTTGTGGATGGAATGTGGAGCCTTTCACATGCTAGGCAAATGCTCTACCACTGAACAACACCCCTAGTACAGAAACTGTGTTTTTACTATGTATCTGAATGATGTTAGTGAAATGTGAACCTCCACTTTGAAACACTTCAAGGCCACTAGATTGTTATACCCAAATACATAAATAATGCAGTCTTGGGGCTGGAGAGATGGTTCAGCAG
>NW_008464948.1:0-846 GCF_000622305.1 Nannospalax galili
GGGGGATTCCCAAGTGATAAACCCATTGATGATCATTGGTTTGCTTGTTTATTATTTTTAATTTGTCTGTGTGCATGCATATGTACAATTGTGTGCATGCATGTGGAAGCCAGAGATCAACTCCAGTGTCATTCTTCAGGAGCTTTCCATCCATCTTGTTTCTTGAGACTTGGTCTCTCATTAGTCTGGAACTGCCAGGGTAGGTAGGGTGCCAGGATGGCTGGTTAGCAAACTCCAAGATTCCTCCACCTCTCCAGTGTAGGGATCATAAGCATGTGCCAGCATGTCTAGCTTTTTATGTGGCCTAGCTCTTTTATGTGAGTTCTGGGGATTAAATTCAGATTTGTGAGAAGCAACGATCCTCATTTCACAATAAGAGTACTGGAGGACTGGAGAGATGACTCAGCAGTTAAGAGCACTTGCTGTTCTTGCAGAAGACCCAGATTCAGTTCCCAGCACCCACAGGGCAGATAATTACTGTCGGTACTTTCAGTTTCAGGGGAATCCGATGCCTTCTTCTGATCTCCAGGAACACTGAATATACCGTGGTGTATTTCACATACATGTATAGGCAAAACACTCATACAGACAAGAATAAATAAAATATTTTTTAAAAAGAGTATTGGAGGGGCTAGAGAGATGGCTCAGTGGTTAAGAGCACTGATTGTTCTTGCTGAGGAACCGGTTTGAATCCCAGCACACACATGGCAGCTGACAACCACCCATAACTCCAGTTCCAGGGGTCTGACACTGTCTTCTGTCCACCATGGGTATTGGACGACATGGGTGCACTTACACACATGCAGGCAATACACTCACACACAATAAATAAATAATAAATAAATA
>NW_008464949.1:0-847 GCF_000622305.1 Nannospalax galili
CTTCTCTCTCTCCCGGCTCGGCTCGGCGCCTGGGAACCTGGCTGCGGGCCGGGCCGCGGGGTGCGCTCAGGCCGCGGGGCGGAGCCGGCCTCCGGCAGCGGGCGACGAGCGCGGAGGCCTTGTAGGTGAGGCCTCGGCCTCGGCGGTGCAGGCCCACGGCTTCCAGCTGCTCCGTGGCCGCCTCGGTCGAGGGCCGGTGCGGGACCCGGGAACAGCCGGGAGCGCGTTCCGTGGCCTTCGGAGCAGCGGCGTGAGGTAGGAGCTGCGGGCGCGAGCGGCGGGGCGGGGCTCGGGGCTGAGACCCGCCGAACCCAGCCGGCTGGGCGCGGGCTCCCGCCGGAACGTTCAGTGGTGATGCGGCACTCAGTGGCGGGACGCACGGTCAGCGGGTCCACACCCGGCTTCGTGGTTACCTTGTTGAGTGACAGGGTAGCACTAGTGCAGGGCTCACTAGGGCTCCAGTTCCTGTCTTCTTTGTTACTGGTTGTGCTCAGGTCTTTTCCAGATCCAAAGTTCTTAGCGGTTTCACAAAACAGGACATCAACCCTGACCTCTCAGTCTTTCGCTTAGGGCATTTGCCAGCCTGCCTCAAGCTGTCAGTCTTTTACCTTCCTTGCATCCCTTTGCACTTGGTTGTTGGCTAGGACCAGAAAAGGTATAACGGTGTCTGTCTGAAACACTCCACCCTGCCTCATTGGACTTTGCTTTGTTGGGAAATCCAACCCACAACACAACAACAAACATACTCCCTTGGCCCAGAGCCAGTGAGTCCAGAAAACTCATTTTCAGATTTTCAGAACTTCCAGTAAAGTGCTTTCACACCTATTTTAAGTAGCTAGAAATCGTC
>NW_008464950.1:0-847 GCF_000622305.1 Nannospalax galili
AAAAAAAACCCTCAATGCCAGGAATGAACTCCCTCCTAGAAACTGTTGACCAGGGTCCTATAGATCCTCCAACAATACTGGCCATTGCCCCTGCTCTTGGTTACCACCAGAACTGATGGTAAAACTCTTGCTGAAGACACTACATGTGCGAGCTGCACAACAAACAAGGGAAAATCCAGCTGGTGCTGACTGCAGAGCCTCATCTCCACTGTCGAGCAGTCATAGTGCTGGAAGGTGCTACCAGAAGGAAAAAGTAATCATCAACCTCACCCAGCTGTGAATTCTGTGACCTACAATAACAACTGGCCTGGCAAGAATACACCCATCTGTGTAATATTAGCACAAATATTGTGAGAACAATCAACCACTCTTTAATTGGGTTTTAGGTCTACTTCCTAGGATGGAGCCCATACCTGACATTGATACCAGCCTTAGGCACCTGAGGCCAGACAGGTCACAGGACATAAGGAAGGACCTAATACTAGTTTTCAACTAAATATGTATCGTATTAAACAAACTCTTAATGACTTATTGTCATACCCATAGATTATTGTATCTCTCAACTTCCACCAGAAAAGTTTCTTTATGCAACAGAAATTAACACAGAACACTGATTAACACAGAAACCCACAGTTTGCCAATGTGCAGTGAACAAGGAGCTGCAGAGTGCTTATCCCTGACTGAATAGGACATCTGTATCAAATTTCTGCCTCCAAAGGCTCAGGGAACATTGCAGAAGAGGGGGTGGAAAGACTGTAAGAGCCAGAGGTGATGGAGAACCACGAGGAAACAGCTTTCCATATACCTAATCCATTACTCATGTGGACTCAGCAACGGTGACAGCATG
>NW_008464951.1:0-828 GCF_000622305.1 Nannospalax galili
AAGTTTAGGCCTCTAAGAAGCAACATGAGTTAAATCATTTCCCCTACCCTCTATCCTCTATCAAATGTGATATCCAACAACTTTTATCAGACCATGTGAAAGTGAGGATCTTCAACTGTATAAGAGGTTCTGTCTCAGATATTGATGGTGTTCCCTGTCCTTGCCCACCAGGAAGGAAAGGATGTAGTACACTCCTCCTGGGTATCTCCCAATTATCACTCGAGCCAACAGATCTAGTGTTATGATTCTTTCCCAGTGGCCTTTCCTAAACTCAGATGTCAGTGGTAACATTTCCCTACTACCTCTGCTGTTAGACTTTTCCTTGGGATATAAAATGCAAGTCTTAGCCTTAGTTTTGGAATAAGGCAAGAGATTTGTGTGTGCTGTCCACTCTTCCTCCATGCTGAATCTCTCTTGGCCTTGCAAGAGGAAATGCATTATACGGCAAGAAGGATAAGGCTCAGGTCTGTCTAGAACCCTTTACTTCTCATGGCATAAAATGGATGAAAGGGTCTCTGAGATGCTAGTGTTAACACCCTACAGTTCTATGATTAGCTGAGTGTCCCATAGACTTGAAAAGCAGGTAACTCCATGTGACTCAAAAGTTTGAACTGATTCATGAGTTATCATTGCTCTGTGCCATGGTGTAAAATGGCTGTGCTCAGCTGGATGAGGCAACCAAGAATGCTCTGCATGGGTCACCATCCTCTCTCACTTCCTTGGGTCCAAGGAGATGGGTTAGGAAAACATGGTTCTAATCAAAGGCATGCAAACATGTACCACACAACACCACACACACACACACACACACACACACACACACACACA
>NW_008464952.1:0-847 GCF_000622305.1 Nannospalax galili
ACTCTGACCAAAACCAACTTGGGGAGGAAAGGGTTTATTTTATCTTACATCCCCCAGATTCATCACTGAAGGAAATCAGGGCAGAAACTCAGGGTAGGAACCTGGAGGCAGAGGACGAAGCACAGACCATGGAGGAATACCGTCTCCTGGGCCTGTGCTCACCCTGCTCTTACACAACCCAGGGCCACCTGTCCAGAAGTCACACTACCCACAGTGGGCTAGGCCCTCCCACATCACTTAACAATCAAGAAAATGCCTCACACACATGGCCACAGGCCAATTCAATAGAAGGCAATTCCCCAACTGAGGTTCCCTCTTCCCTGGTGTGTCAAGTTGGACAATGGAAGCTAGCCAGCACAGGTGGTTCTCCACATCTGAGCAAGTGAGATCCGTCCAAGGGGTGCTGGGTAGACAAATGCCATTCAAGAGCACCAAGGCCTTGCTCTTTTTAATTATTTTCTCATGAAAACACATAATTATTAATTATCCAGTTGAATTCTATTTAGACTTCCCTGAGTGAAAGTCCATGGCTAAAACAGCAAAGTCTTGTTTAGGGGACAATGCTATTCTCTGCGTCTCCATTTAAACCACAAATCAAGCTTTTCAGAGCTGCAGAACTACCCACGGGAATAGTCAATAAGCAGTGTGTGTACTTCAAGCTCTGAAAATTATTATAATGACACAAGTAACTTCAAATACCAACGTATAATATTTGCCCATGTACCAGCATAGGTCTAGTTTATAGGGTATTTCTCAATATATTCTCTTAGTGTGCAAAGGGATTATACAAATTTATTAAGCAATTTACCTAGGAGTTACCTGCACTTCCCTCACCAATGTGTTTTTT
>NW_008464953.1:0-846 GCF_000622305.1 Nannospalax galili
ACAATGTTACAATATGACTTCACAATGTTCCATTGTGCCATCACAATGCTGCAGTGTGACATCACAGTGCTCCAATGTGTCAACACTATGGCCCGTGTGTCATTATATTGCTACAATGTACCATCACAATGTTACTATATGACTTCACAATGCTCCATTTTGTCATCACAATGCTCATTGTGCCATCAAAATTCACCATTGTGTCATTACAATGTGCTCATTGTGTCACTATGCTCAATATGAAAACACAGTGCTCAATATCCACTCACTACACACAAAGTGACATCACTGTGCTCCAATGTGTCATCACACTGTTTCAATGTGACATCGCAATGCTACAATATCTCACCACAATGCTCGATGTGACATCACAATGCTGAATGTCCCCTCAAAAGGCCCCTAATGTGTCATCACAATCCTCTGTGTGCCAATACAATGCAACAATGTGTCATCACAATTTTCCAGTTTCGTATTGAAATGTTTCATATGCCATTACAATACTCCAGTGTGCCAAAACTATGCCCCCATGTGCCAATATATTGCTCCAATGTGCCACCACGATGTTACAGTATAAATTCACAATATTCCATTGTGCCACCACAAAGCTTATTGTGCCATCACATGTGCCGTTGTGTCATTACAATGATCCATTGTGTCATCACCATGCTCAAAATGGAAACACTGTGCTCAGTGTCCCCTCAAAAATCCCCCAAAGTGACATCACAATGCTCCAATGTGTCATCACAATGCTCCATGTGACATCAAAATGTTCCAATGTGCCAACACTGTGCCCCGTGTGCCATTGTATTGCTCCAGTGTGCCATCACAATGTTACAATATGACTTC
>NW_008464954.1:0-847 GCF_000622305.1 Nannospalax galili
TTTTATTGGAATAAAGTCTCCATCATTTTGCCTAAGAAGGAAACTATCACGTTCAAATTGTGTATACACACCCATTTCCTCTGGAAGCTCAAAATGTTCCTGTATTTTCAAAACAAAGCAATCAGGACACCCTCCTTAGACACAGCTTTGTTTACTTGCTTGATTTCCTTCCATTCTTGTAGGTCAGAAGTTATTAGTATCACAAGCGACTAAAGAAAAGAACCTGAAACACTGTCCCATTCCAGAACTTTCTCAATGACATCTCAGCTTCATTTAAAGAAGAAAGTCTTCAAGTGAGGCACGAGGTTGCTGTGGAAGGCAAAGCAAAGTGAACAGGCACACCTGCCATGTTTTGCTCAGAGAAATGTTTCTATTGTACTTTGTGTCCATCCCTTGTCTGTAACTGTGATGTGACAGGAGCCAGCAGTAAGTCTGCCCTCCTGCTCTGTAGGAAAATGTATCAGACATCACAGGGCCTCAGAAGACACACACTGAAGGTTGCAGGTAGGATGTGGGGATTGGTCAGTGAATGAGCTCCTGATTCCTCCATCACATGATAAGCTGTTAGAGCACACAGGATGGTAATACAGGAAGTCTTACCCACTGTGAGGAGTTTAGGGAGCCTGAGGACCCCGTTGTGTTGTAACTGGTCTACTGTTTGGAATGAGAGCTCAAGATCTGATCACTTTGAAGGTCAGAATTCAGTGGTGTTTCCTTCACCGCATCGTATGGTGATGATCTTTGCACCTTTCCAGTTCACTGGAGCAGGAGGCTTACATTCTTCATCCTGTTGTCTCAGGGTTTATCACAGTTCTGTGCTCAACAAATAGGTGTTGAATGAATACAT
>NW_008464955.1:0-847 GCF_000622305.1 Nannospalax galili
GGTGCGCGCGCACGCATGAGCACATACACACATGTACAATGCCTGCCGAGGCCAGAAGAGGGTGTCAGATGTTCTGGAACTGGAATTACAGGCAACTGTGAGCTAAGCCAACCAGATACTGGGAAACGAACTCAGGTCTTCTGCAAGGGCAGCAAGCACCTCTAGCCCCTGGGCCACCTCTCCAGCCCATATAGTAGTAATTGTAACTACTGCTTCATCCATGTAATCAGCCACCAAATACTGTTTCCTCTAGGCCTGCCTGAATTGCTTTCATTCCTCTTCTCCACTCATCACCTCATGGTTCAAGTGCAAGGCTGACTGTCATCACCTCAAGTGTGGATCTCCCAAAAGAACAGGAAAATACATTTTGCTGAAGGAACTAATTCCAGGACTGGGCATGTTGTGCTACTTTTCTTGGGGTGCATAAGCAAATATCTACTCACCCCAGATAGGGCATTGATAGAGCAAAGAAAGGATTCCACCCATGTTCATCTTGGTAAACGAGTGAGTTTGTTGGGGTAACCTACAGGAGTACAGGTCGGCCTCTGGCAGCTGCATCATCTCTCTTATCATGGATGACGGATGAGAACTGCATCACTGGAATCCCCATCCCAGCCAACCTTCTGCCTGTATACCTTACCACCTTCCCAAGACCATATGCTGCTGGGGCAGGAGCAAGCAGTGATTCAAGGGAGGAAAAATTAACAGACTTCTTACTATAACCATAGACCTGGGCATCACTGTATTGTTTTCCTGTGTGTATGTGTGCTCATGTATTCGTGTGCATGTGGATACCAGAGAGCAACCTGCATCTCTCACTAGCCTAGAACCCACTCAGGTAGGCTAG
>NW_008464956.1:0-847 GCF_000622305.1 Nannospalax galili
GTTCCCCCAGCCCATGTGTTCTATTTTGACAAAATTAACCCGACTTCTGTGATGTGCGGGGCAAAAAGTTCCCTGTTTCATCACTTGGAGTTCAAGTGTCTGTTTTTGGAACCTGAAGCTCCTACCTAAGACAGAGGGCGGCCTTTGTCTTTCCGTTTTATCTCAGTGCTCTGTTACGTGACCACCATTTCCTTAGCACTTAGCACTTACTTTGTCTTGGGGAACGAGGGGCACAGAATGAGTATAGATTAGTAGAAGAATTGGGGATTTTGTTGTTAATATTTTAGAATCTTATATAATTGTTTTCTAATCCTTTTTGTTAAAGCCTAGCTTTTCCACCATATACGTATTCATATATATTTATAATATACAGAACTTTTTACAATGTATTTTTAGAATTTTGTGCATTTCATACATTTTAATCATATTTAGACTCCCTCCCCTAGCTGTAACCCCCCCCCCATAACTCTCCCATGGGATTTCATACATTTTGTCATATACGTTAAGGCGTATAGAGTCAAGTTTGTACACCCAGATGTCCCTTAGTGTGAGTTCATCCACTGGAGCCTGGTCAGTCTATTAGATACAACTTTTGTATCACCCCAAACCCCACATACATAGACATGTGTGTGTGGCATCAATACTAGGAAGAGACAGAGATGTAGCCAGTTTCATCAGTGACAACTCTTTAAGGTGCTTTATGTAGCTTCCCCAGGAGTGTTCTGGAGTTTAGGCTCCTAACAAAATTCTCTGGTTGCTTCCATGAAGGGTACAACCATTTCTAAATCTTCATAATTTATCTGTTAAGTCATACAACTTTGCTGTCTGAGCACAGTTTAATGCCGTA
>NW_008464957.1:0-847 GCF_000622305.1 Nannospalax galili
AAGAAGTGGAGAAGGACCAGATCCTTGGGGGAACATTCAGGGAAGAACTGGGACTGATTCAGTGGGTCCTATGGTAAAAAGAAGAGCAGTTACTCTACCAATCCAGGTGAGAAATGGTAAGGGTCTGAGTGGAATTCATGACCAGGGGCTGGGTGAGCCATGGGTGGGCTGTTCCATGCTTTGCTTTGGCCTGTGTACATGGGAACACCTTGGGTAGGCCCAAGACCATCGGGCATTTGCACCATTGGACATATTCTTCTCCCCCCAGCCCTTTGGGCTTTTAGTTCTCTGACCTCACAGTCTCTGAGATCTCTTCTAGTCTGAAGCACAGTGTGTCCATGATGGTGGCGAGAGGAGGGGCTGAGGCATGGCAGGACACTGGCTCCCAAGTTCAGGGCCCAGGAAGTAATCCTCTTAGTTTCCACCCCCACCCCTCTGCCGGCTGAGTCCCAGCTACCTGCCCTTGCAGTGGTAACTCCATATACCAAAGATGTGACATTAGGGGAAAGAAATTCAGCAGGCCTCTAGGCCCCTGTCTCCTAATGTCAGATACTACCCCAGGTCCATCCTGGACAGAGGGGGAATTGAAAAACAAGGACAGACGCTTTACCTATGAGGTCAACCAGGGACCTGTCTAATGCCAGGCCACTGGGGAGCTGAGGAGGACTAGGTTGCAAAGCCTCTGTCCTCATTACTTACACAAAAAGGCAAGGTGTTTACACACTTCACAATCTTGTTCTTGAACACTCTTATTTGTTCATCACACACCTGAGCACCTACAGCACATGCCTCTTAAGCACAGGGATGCAGAGATTTAAATTTCCTGGGAAAATGTGGAGGACTGGTG
>NW_008464958.1:0-847 GCF_000622305.1 Nannospalax galili
CCATCTAATGATGGCTGATAACACGCCAGACAAATGTACAATAGACCAAAACGACTGCCTGGTATTCTTCCATTATACAGAACTTCAGGTGAATTGTACTTGAAGTTCATATCCAATTCATAAAATAATCAACTATTATGAGATAATCATCTCCCAAAACAGATACCTGAGCACTAGCTGTTTCCCTCCATTGATCCCAGCATTTTATTATTTCTTTCCAAGACATATTAGTAAACTGTCTGCAAAAATATTTCATTTTCCTATTCTATATACTTACATGTCTGACCCACTGCACCATTCTAACACTCATAAAAAGCAAACAAAAAGCACTCCATCCAATGCTGTCAGTAAATTTCATTAATATACTTTTTGCCTGACTATTCCAGATCATTAAAGAAAATATATACATTATCCTGTGATTCGTCTCAGTTTTGTCTGTTTTCAGTAAATATATCTGTGGACAGTTTATTACACATTTACTATTTCTTTATCCAATTCAGTTAATTTGACATTAAGATTTCAAAAATAATGCTTTCTAAAAATCATAGTATCTATCAGTGACAGAATTTTTTTAATCAAGTAATTCTATAAAGCTATCAAGGAAAGCAATCAGGTTTTTGTGTGATGATTGCTGCTTTACAGCCTCTCGTCCTGCTTCCATTATCATATAGATGTTTACACGCTCATGTTAATGTTTATTTCATCTGTCTATTAGGAACTGAAATTAAACCAGCTAGATGCTAATTTTTCTTTTTAAAAAACAATCTACTATATTTGCGTGCTAATCCTTTACTATTCCTAGCACTGAGACCCACCAATACCCCTCCTCCCTGGTCTCTCATGCTCT
>NW_008464959.1:0-847 GCF_000622305.1 Nannospalax galili
AACCAAGGAAGTGAAGAGAAAATCCACAGAGTAGGAGAAAATCTTCACCAGAGACACATCTGACAAAGGTTTAACATTCATAATATATAAAGAACTCAAAAGAATCAAGAAAACAACCAAATTAAAGGATGGGCTGTAGATCTGAACAGAGACTTCTCAAAAGAAGAAATAAAATGGCTAAGAAACACTTTTAAAGTGTTTTTAACATCGTTGGTAATTAGGGAAATGCAAGTTAAAACCACTTTAAGATTTCATCTTACCCAGTAGACTAGCTAAAATCGAGAGAACAAATGATATCAAATGTTGGAGAGGATGTGGGAAAAAGGGAATACTCATTCACTGCTGGTGGGATTGAAAGACTACATAATACAAAACAGTGCCAGACAGGAGAAACCTCCTTTGAGTTGTTGACCAGGATAGTCCAAGAGACTCCCAAAACTACACAGGCTGTTGCCACAGCACTTGACTGCCTCCCAGAACTCGAAGATAAGATCCTATTGCTAAAGACAGGACATACTTTGGACATAGAATTTGGAGCAACAGAGCTGAAACTGACCTCGAATCCACCTCCCCTGAAGGTTAACTCTCATAGTTTTGGAGAAACAATGCAGGTTGCTAAGGGAGAACATCAATTGGTGACCCAACCCCAGCTTCAAGTCCTAAAAACCATAAAAAATGACTGGCACAGCGAACTATATTGTGGCAGTAGTGGCACTTTTATCTTGGGGGAAATCAACAGCTGCCTAATTGAAGCTAAAGGCCACTCAATGGGAGTAAACTCATGTGTGGTACCGTAAACAGTCAAATACACATGACTGGAGAGGTCATAGATCTTAGAGAAAAACCC
>NW_008464960.1:0-847 GCF_000622305.1 Nannospalax galili
TTTTCCTTTGTTTGGCTGAGGGGAATTTCAGAATTGTTCTGAGGATGTAGGTGTAGGAAAGAATTATTAGCATCAACGTGGTGATAAGAGTAAACAAAGCTAAAACAAAGCTCATGAGCTCCAAAGTACTTGTGTCTGTGCAGGAGATTTGCAGCAAAGGAGCAGAGTCACAAGTAAAGTGGTCAATGATGTTGGAGTCACAGAAATCTAGCTCCAAACCCATGACCAGTGGTGGAAAAATGACCAAGAAACCAGCCAGCCAAGAGCTGATGATGAGCTGGTAGCAGATCCTGTTAGTGATGATGGTTGTGTAGTGCAGGGGCTTGCAGATAGCCACGTAGCGATCATAGGACATAGCAGCCAGGAGAAAAAACTCTGTTGAGCCAAGGAAGATAAGGAAAAATAACTGAACAGCACAAGCATTGTAGGAAATAGACTTGTCCCCAGTTAAGATGCTGATCAGAAACCTAGGGTTACAGACAGAAGTAAATGAAATCTCTAAGAGTGAGAAATTCCTGAGGAAGAAATACATGGGGGTCTTCAGGTGGGAATCCAGCAAGGTGAGTGTGATGATGGTTAAATTTCCAGTGATGCTCAGCATGTAGGTGAGAAACAGAAAAAAGAAAATCACAACTTGGAGCTCTGGATCATCTGTCAGGCCCAAGAGGATGAAGTCTGTCACTGATGTCCTATTTCTCATTTCTGATGATTGCTTTATAGCAAATCTTATTGACAACCTCAACATAGGAACAAGGAAATACAAGATACAAGTCAAGCAAAAACTTCTGTTTATATTTTTTTAAGTCCTATTGTGTTTTGACATGAAGTACTTGAAAACTGGCATTGG
>NW_008464961.1:0-847 GCF_000622305.1 Nannospalax galili
AAAAAAAAACCATCACTGAACATCTGGCAGCTCTGGACCTCCATTATGTTGACAGATAGGGCTGAGTATCTATTCATTGCTTTAGATAGAGCCAAGATCTTTACTTCATCATTGTGGCTGCCCACCCAACTCTCTTCACTACCATGTGTACACTGCCTGGGCCCTGTGATAGTTCAAGCCCTCAGAGCAGACATGGATGCATGCCTTGAGTGTCTTCCCAGAATCAGGGGTCAGCAACAGGAGGCTCTATCACATGTAGGAGACATGCACATATGTTCAGCCCCCATCCGTGTTCTTGGTCTTTCTAGTCCTCTCATCATTAAAGCTAGAGCCACACCCAATCAAGTCTTCACAGCATGTCACATGAGTTGATAAACTACACAAACTCTTTGGGATGAGAACATATGTTCACCCTTTTCTTTGCTATTGCTTTCTATCTAGGCACTGATGCAAGTTAAAGACATACACCAGTGGGAAAAAAGCCACATATTGTCCTCAGAAACTCTCTTTCTAGAGTATTCTAGAATCCCAGGTGATGCTTTACAGTAGTGACTGTGCCATCTTCAATGCCCTGCCAATAATCCTAAGGCCCTCTTATCTTTTTGATCAAGAGAATTAGGATTATATATCTGCAGGATGATAAAGAGATTTCATCTTTCTCAGAATCAAATCATTTAGGGGAGATTGTTAGAAGCTGGACATAAAACAATTCCTAGGCCATTTCTGGCCTCCCTGGTAGAGCGTGTGGGGGCACCACTAGCACAGTGCGGCCACAGGGGCTGCCTGTGTTTGACTCTTAGTCTTGATTCCCTCATTTGTAAATGGAAACAGATTCACCAAGGTCAAA